>NC_061489.1:6230418-6492918 GCF_022539355.2 Hippoglossus stenolepis
TTTAATAAAACAACAGAAAAAACACAACATGCCTCCATACTGCTCGTGTGGTGTCATCCAAGCCCCGAAATTGATATTCGACCTGAAACGAGGTCATTTACACAATGTTTACCATTTTGTGAATGTGATTAATCAGGAATGCACAGAGGGGGATTTCATCACACCTGGAACAAGCTTTCACTAAGAATCAAATATGACCTGATTAGAATTTGATGGTGAAAGGTCAAAGGTTACTGCGACCAACACGTATATGTTTTTTTACCTCTTGTGTCTTGTTACAGCCTCAGTTTTTGTCAAGTTCCCTGGGAGTTTGCACTTGTCCAGATACCATCAGATTTTTTTTACTAGGTGCTTTTTTGCACTTCATACTCGTGCATGCTGCATATTTAAGTGTGATGTGTAATTATTAATTCATACACTTTGTACCTCAGCATTTTGTTCAACAGCTGTAGAAATGAACACAGGGGTGTTTTTGAAGTTGACACGTCCCTTTTAAAGTTTTAAGTTGGCTTTTACTGGGCTCAGCAGTGTGTTTGCATCTGCTTTGTGATTCAGTATTAATGCTGTTTAAAACACTTGAATCATTCATTCATATGAGACTGAAGTACATTACTGGGGGGCTATCACATACGCACAGCAGAGGTAGGAAGAGTGTCAGGTGCTGCACACACTGCTGTGGGTTACACACACACACACTATTACTTACACACTTCTAGTGGCGTTAATAGTAAATGGTGAATCAAATGAATAAATAATTTTCTCTCTCCTTATCCACTCAGTGCGGATAAGGAAATCCATTCTGGGTAATGGCTGTGGCTGTAAGCATAGTACCGAGCGATTACTCAGTGTCTAATAGCTTTGGGTGGCCGTAGTATTTTAGAGTCACTGACACTGTTATCATATTCCTAATGAATACACTATATACTGTGGAGCTTTAGTGGTGGATGCATATTTCAAAAGCACCTATTGTTTCTGCTTGTTCAAATCTATAGTATATCATTTTAGAATATGGGACTAGGTGGTGAATATCCCAATATGCAATATAGGGTCTCTAGTCAATGCTTATGTCCAATATCTAAACATCTAGATAACAGAAGGCTTTTTCCTGCTGAGCCACTCTCAGGTCAAATATTATATTTTGGTCTCCTTATATTTTTACTTCCATCAATCAATTTGTTTTTAATATGTGATGAGAAAGAGGATCTGGCTGCAGACTTCTAATATATGTTTGGACGGAAATCAAAGCACATTTCTAGCTTGTGTTATTTGTGAAAAAATGACTGCACAGTTTGTGTTTGGAACAGCCGATTTACTGACTAACTGTAATATTAGCAAGCTAGCAAATGCACTGACCATGTGTGGGAGTGTGTCTGAGTTTGTCTCACACTGATTCATCTCAGAAGTTTTTAGGAACTCTAGCTCTTTGTCATGTCCCTCACGGTCTCATGTCTGTACCTTTATGAAGAGGTTAAGCACAGATTTCTTTTTGAAATTGCAACTCCATATACGAAAATGTTGTCAGGTCTTTGGAGCACAACTGCTTATGTGAAAACAAAACGAGGTCAGACCATATATCTAGCTGGGTCAAGTATGGCCTATGTAGGAAACTGAGAAATGTTAAAAACTGGCTGTAATAATAAGCTGTAGTGGAAAATTCCACTGAACAGGTGTCTCACGGCTGTGATACTGTCTACCTGACAGGATGGAACCCTTATTTGGCGGTGTCTCACTGCTGTGACCTTGACAAACAGGGTGTATGCCCTTATTCGGTGATGTTTTCTTCCAACTGCTACAGCAGACAGACACAGATGATGATTTCATGTCTTTTTTTCATATTATGTTTTATGAAACGCCTCTTTGTATAAGTTCTGGCTTTTGTGAACTTGCGGCCAGTTCCACTTTGAGCACCCGTGCTTGTTGTGTAACCTCTGCAGAGCTTACTATTAAAAAGACTCAAAGGCAACTCCAGTCTGAGAATTTCATTATTTCAAATCTCAAGATGAATTTCCATCACAAAGCCATTTTATATATTGCACAGGCCATTGCATCATATGTTAGCCCGTTTTATCCATTTGGACATGAGCTCTATGGCAGTTCATGTCAAGTTCAACTGATCCGGACATTTGTGTTCACACATACTGCTCCGCTGGGTAATGTGGGGCAGGTGCATGTCTGAAAGCAGCTTTTGTCTGTCACACAGTGCACAGCCCTCTACACTGCTGCTCCACCTCTGTGCCTCTCACAGAGAAGAGGTGAGCCTCTCGCTCACAGAGTCACAGCAGTGCTGGGGACCGTCCAATATGGAGAGTAGAAATAAGTCTCTAGATTTGTCGCTAGGAGCTTTTCTTTTCAAACATTGCTAAAGGGATCCCATAATAGAAACTGACAGCACCAATTCATTTTGAAAGAGCAATGGGCAACGGGTAAAGTCCAACAACTTGGTTGGCTGACCTATGGTATAACTTCCATCAGCTTTGTGACTCTGAGTGGACCAATCTTGTAACTCAAAAAACTCCAGTCTATAACTCACTCAGGCATGGACATTCAGGGATAGAAGGCTAGGTCAGTGGCTCTAAAGGGAAACACATGAAGTCTGGTGTCGCAAGTTTGGCATCAGTTGGAGCTGAGGACGATAAGTTTGAAGATGTAAAAACTCTGGGTGTGTGGAGTTAGAAATAAGCTCTATCCTGCTCCTCCCCAGAGATGTTATCTGTGGTTCTGCTAAATTGTGCCTCCAAGAACTGAAGACATCTATCATTACCTACTGCCTTAAAAAGGGACTTCTGTCTGAAGACACTGTTAGCACTATACTCGCACTTGGTCTCACTAGGAAACATATTGCACAGACAATCAAGGGGGAAATATACGGATTACATTACAGTTATAACAGCTCCATCTGTATTTATCCATAGATGTGAGACTCGTATACAGCAACATATGGTACTTATAATCAGCAGCAGTATGAATATCACAGTACATGTATTTCCATGATCTGTCATAATCTTTGCCATAATTACTGCACTGGCTGTAAGTTCCAAGTCAGCTGCTGATTACACGATAAAACACAAACACAGAGGTAGAGCAGATGCTGCACTAAACTCATTTTAGTGAAGAGCTTTCTGGGGATAGACTGTCTCATTATGAGGCGTTCCCTTGGTTCAGTGTTTACGATATAGAGAAAGCTGAATCTATTACAGTATGTGTTTCTCAACATTAACATATCATAAACCCCACACATAAAGGTTGAGTAAAATGCAACTACAACTTATCCTGTTTTGATAACTTCCCTGGGAAAGAGTCCAGGCTCTTATCAGCTGTTGTATGATTCAGTCATACACAGTAGTATCCATCCGCTTGGGTCGCAGACTAGGGTGTTCCAGACATCCCTCACACCAGCTACATTTTCCAGCTTTTTCTGGGACCCAAGGCGTTCTCAGGCCAGATGGGATATGTAGTCCCTCCAGCAACTTATGGGTTTATCCCACAGTCTCCTCCCAGTCCGCATTCTGATTAGATGTGCGAACCACCTCAACTGTCCCTTTCAAAATCTTTCGAAAGTAAGGAGCAGTGTTTCTACTCCAAGTTCCCTCCAGAAGTCTGAACTCATCTACCTAACCTTTGAGGCCGAGGCTGCTTGGGAACTTAAATTGTAAATCAATTACCGTTGAAGGCGCACCAACCTACATGTCTATCTCAAGCTCCATCTTCCCCTCACTCATGACCCCAAAATACTTAAACTCCTCCACTTGGGGAAGCAACCCAACCCTGACCTGGAGACACCAATCCACCATTTTCTAGCAGGAAAACTTTGTTGTCTTTTGGCCCCAGACTTAAAAGGTGCTGACTCACATCCTACTGCTCACAGTTGCCACAACCACGTACGCTTAAATATCCTATTTACACTGTCATTTATATCACCACACTTTCTGGATACTTCCTCTTTAATAGATGGTAGGATATTTAATTTCACCCTCGAACAGAGTTTGCTGTTGAATTAAAACAGCCTCTAAGAGATGCAGTCACTGTCAAATCAGGTTTAAACATGCCCTTAAAGTTTGACTTTTTGTGTTTTGAAAAAGGTTGATTTCATATAATAGGATCACTTATCTGCATGAATAGATTTTTGACCACTCACAGCAAGTACATAAAGCTGTAAACACACAAGTTCATAAAGCTGTTCTGGCTTTGACAAACCATTTGCCCATTTACCACTCCCGCAGATACAGAGCAACATTATCATTGAGTTACAGTCATGTTTCTAGAAACCTGATGTTGATAGGTCTCATAATCTCTTGGGTCTGTCTCCACCAATTGAGAGAAAAATAGGGCCATTTGCTTCAACATGCTAATAACTAATCTCTGCCATTTGCTGCTGCAGGGAATGTAAAGTTGTGCTTTGTGACAAAACAATGAGCAGAAAGATGGTAACGCACTGCAGAGACCTGAGAGGAACCTTGGAGTTTGGTGATAAGCAAAGCCTTTCACATTACCAATAGTCATTAGATGCATGTGTAGATAGAGAATTAGCTGTGTGCATGTAAATATCCTAAAGTTAGTGCTGCTAACTAATTTGCAGGATCCACAGTTCATTTTTAAAAGCTGAAATGAATGGCATCAAAATCACTTACTGTCTCACACTGACCGTCTGTAGTCAGATTGATTATCAGCAGCACCTGGAGAAATCCTACCTGTGTCTGTGGCTGTTAAAATATCCTTCAAGATTTTATGCTCCACAGCAGGCCAGCAGGATTCAGAATAGACTTGGTAGATACGACCCACTGTGGGCATTCACGCAACAGTCATACAGTCCTTTACTACAAGGTTGTCTTCTCCCACACCTCCAGCCCCAACTGATGAGCTATTAAAGTTAATCATCTGGAGAAACCCTCCCAAGTAATATTCCCAGCAGGTTTGGTGAAAATACTTCCATGCCCCCCTGGTAGAAATGTACAAATCCCCTAATGACTAAAGTTGAAGCTTTAATACTATGATTTTCCTCCTTATCAACTTAGCTCTTACAGACATGACCTAGCTCTCACTGGAGATATGCAGTTTTTCATCTTATTTTCTTCTTTCTTGAGCTGCAGCAATATCCTGTTTGTTTGATTTAAAAAATGTAATGCCTCATGTGCTCTGTGATCGATGTCACAGTCACTGCAGCGACACTACATTTACTGCCAAATTTTCGGGAGTGGGATTTTTGTTTTTGACAACTATGAATTTTGGAAACATATGAAGAAACGTCTTCAGTTCTCATTTGCAGTTAAATAATGAAACCAGAGATTAGCGCTTCCTGTCGAAAACCAACATTCTGCTAAGCCTTTCTCTTTCCAATGTCACACCAGTGACTCATCCCAAAGCTCTCAATAGGCCTGGAGGTGGAGCTACACCAAGGAGCGACTATGGAGTGACTCACACACAACCCCACTCGGTCTACTATTAGAGCAGCACAACAGGGTTTGATTGTCATGAGTCACTCACCAAACCAATACGCTTTTCTGTGCGCAATAACATTAATTACAGAGATTTAACAAAGCCAGTAGCATATTGTTAGACAAGGAATAATGATTTTATGTAATCTCCAAAAGAGAGAGAAAATAAAGAAATAACAGGAAATCCCATTATCTTCTCTCTGTGTAATCATCTCTCTCCTTTCTCTCATAAGTCTTTCTCTGTCTCCTGCCTCTTAAGTATGGGTGGATTAAATAGAAGTCCAAGTTTGGGTGCCTATAGTATGATCATTAACTGGTTCATAATTATAACTTTGGGGTCTACTCAAACATGTTTAAATGTTTAAAATATGCATCATTTGTCTTATACCATATATCATTGCATTCGCTCTTTTCACCCTCTGTCTGAAATGCAACATTTTAGTGTTTGTCCCCCTCTCGAAAAGCCCAGACTGCTCAGATTAGTCAGCTAATTCACTCTTTTGTGATTGATCAATTGCATGTTTCATAAAAGTTGCGCCCTTTACCCAGACTGCCGAATCATCAGTAACCACCGCTGTAGCTACGCAAACATGTGTGTCACCTCTGCCATATCAATTGGAGCCAAACTATGCAGTAGGTTGGAGTGTTACATATGACCTGGTGACATAGATGAATTGTGGAGAAAAGCCAGGAATGCAAACAAGATGTTTCAGGGTCGGAATGATCGGAATATCCTGAGGTAGAGAAGGACTCCCTTTGTAACTGTAACTGCAGAACTTTAACATTTAACACAAAAACCCATATGACACACTGGAGGAAAGCTCCCTCTTTTTATTTGCATTGCAAAGACAGAGAGGAGGGCAATAATAAAAATGTTAATGCTGTAGGGTTTGAATGTTCCCTTGAGAGGAGTAAACCCCGGGAAGCACTTCACTGTACTTTCTACACGTTATGAAGAAGGAGATAATAAATAAATAAATAAATGAAGGTTTACTCAGACATAAAGACAAAACAACTCAAAAATAACAATAATTTAAGTGCACATCTTATGTCATAAGGTTTGGACTTATAGAGTCCTACGACTTCTTTATTGTTTTGTCTTCAAAATATATGGTAAACATACTCCTCTAAGCTTTTGTTACCGCTACCACCCACCACTCAAAACAATCAGTCAGGTCAAGCTACAAATAGAGTAATGAAAAAAGAGCCAAAAGAAAAGAAAATCACGATAGTCAAATTGATCCATTCAGAACGTTACTTTTAAACATTAATTTGAAAGTATTCAACGTTGAACATTTTCATTTCCTTGATTGTTCCATTAATGATGTGACACAGTGATATTTTGTGTTGTTTTAGGTTAATGATCACTTTTACTCATCAAGGTTATTAGTAAGCTTAGGATTTCTAGCTCAAACATTTGCTTCTGGACCGTGCAGGTAAATTTCATTATGTTACAACCAAATGATGTTTGAAAGACATTGGCAATTATCAGGAGGGTTTGATCTTGTGTTAGAAACTATTTATGATGACTATTTCCTGTTTTATTATGTTAAGTCTTCTTCTAATGTATTTTATTTAGTTCTACTTCCTGTTGCTCCTGTTTTTCAGTTTCTTACCAGTTTTTCTGTTCCCCTGTTTTTAATGATCCAGTCTTACATGCTTGTATTTACACCACCTGTGGTTCACTTCCTTGTCTTTGCTCTCCTAGCAGACTAACTTTTCACCCATTATTGTGTTTTCTGTAAAGTTCCGACTTTGTGTGTTTTGTTACCTTAATTCTTGGTATTTTTTGACCCTGTGTTTTGCCTGCCCCTCATCAGTTTTTGTTCAATGCATTATTCTACTAGTGAACTTCCTTTAGTCATTTTGTGTCATTCTTACAGTTGAACCAGGTTTTGTGTTTTGTGTTCACACTATTTAGTTGCATCATTGGAAATGTTCTATCAAGCATTTCTTTACTTTGGGCCACAAACAAGGATCAATAGTTGTGACCTTTGGCTTCTGCTTCATACATTTTCCCAAGCGCGCAGCACCGTTCCCAAGCGCGCAGCCGCCTGGCTGTTCACACGGGACGCGCATTTCTCCGCGCTGGTCAGCCCGTGATTCACTCACATGTGGCATTTGTCAGGATCGTTGGGACTGGGAGGCTGCAGCAGTTGCTCGGGTGCGACCGCTCGCTCTCCCATGCGTGAGCTGGAATTTGTGTCAACGCCACACAGCCAGCAGTGTGGAAGACTTCCGCAGTGTTCAGCACTACTGTAACACTGGCACAAACACACAGAGCCCCCCCACTCGTTACGCCGGGTTTACACCGGACGCAGCGAGGCTGCGAGGCTGCGAGGCAGCGCAGCGCCTCATTAGCATTTAAAGGAACAGGCACTCAAAACAGGTCACTCTGTGGAGGGCTGTTTTAGACAGGGTAAAAAGGGTGCTGTTTTAAATGATCCTTGTGGTATTTTGACCAAAGTATGTTACAGACATTTCATTAAGACCCCAAGGAACCATATCAACTTGTGGTAAAATGGGCATACAATGTCCCCTTTAAGATTCAACTTATGTGATGAATCAGAGATGATTGAGACATAGTGATTCTGACTGGCAGGAACTACTGAACAAATTAGAGTTGAAAAAAAAAACAGGACATTTCTTTGGCAGTGAAGTTTTTGAAATCTATAGAAGCCCTATTCATGCCAAAATACCAGCTCCAGTCTCTACATGAATGCCTTTATATATTCATGGAGGTGAAAGACAGCCTTGGATAACAGCCAATCACTGTTTCATCTTTGCTGTCAATAATGATTTGTTGATTCAAAACCTACTACTGTATATGTCAGCAGCATTCTAAAGCCTCAGGGGGGCACAGACTGTAGAGCACGTCTCAGTTTGTATCCACCATCAGCTGACACAACATCACAGCACATTGCTATGTGTGATTCAATCAAAAAGCTTCATCGAGTCAAGTAAGGAAGGAAAAGCACACTCTGAGTAACATGTTACTATAACATGCAAGAGCCTGAATGGTTACTTGTGGATTAGTCAACCCCCCCCCCATCCCACTGATATGGCAGAAAATGGTTTAGCAGACTCCAGCATTTACATGTCCACTAGTTTTTTGCATAACCATGCTTACAAACAAATAAACAAACACACAAACCAACCAACCAATAAACGGACAAGGGTGAAAACATAACCTCCCTGATGGAGGTATTGAGGAAGTTCTAATCGTTTAAATTTCAACTTTTTTCCCTCACAACTTTCATGAATGACGTACAGCTGACAAGTAACGTTAACAGCAGGTCATGGCCTTTCACCGGAATTTTGCTGGTTTGTCCATTGAAAAAGTTTAATTTCAGTATGACTCAAGCTATAGGATGATAGCTATCTGATAATTCTAAATGAATGTCCTGAAAACGTGACTTTGAATCGTATGTATCTTTCCATTACATTAGATATTCATTAGTAAAAAGAAAAAAAACCTTATATAGGTTATTCGTTGAGAATTTCACCAAGATTCTCAGGTAATCTGCTTCATCAGGTCTGTTTGGCTGTGATTTAATTAGACCTTATTGACTGTGTGCACCAACCTCCGTCATTCTCTGATTGAATATGATTAAACCCTGATTGTTATGGTAAGGGGACATTTTCTATCCACTTTCACAACAGTGAGATGACAGGAATTATATATTTATTTCTATCACTATATATCTCTCCTGTCTTGAATCATTTTGAGGGGTGGAAAGGTCTGACCCCACCTGACACCCCTTTGACTTCACTGTCATACATAAAATCCACTGTCATACATAAAATCCACAAATCAAAATACACAACTCCTGCTAGAACAATGAACTACAGGATCATAGTAATAAACAAATTGAAAAACTAAGCAAACCTAATAATGCATTGTGTGAATGAATTTCGTATCAGTTGGAGCTCAGAGTAAGGGACATTTAGGGAAAGGAATACAATTTGGAAATGCTATAAATTAGTAACAAGTAGTTGCATACAGAATATATAGATATAAGCTATCATACTTTTTTTTGTCTGTACCTGGTTTGTTTTTCTCATGCATGTACACACGGGCACACAGCCCTGCCCTGGTTTCACACTATCCCACTGAAATACAGGTTGCAGCCAAGGCAGTGAAGAAGAGGGCGGGTAAATATGGTTCTAAATAATGGAGGAATTAAAAATATTAGCCCTATAAATGCATTCAACTGATTTCTTTTAATCCTGCGTTCCCCCCTGAGGCAGGTTCACAGGCAGCATACGCAGATCTGAGGCTTCACAGTGGTCTACAGCTGTAGTAGCTAGGCTGCATGCAGCTTAGCGCTCGCTTTCATTCCGCCTGCTGATTTGTCGCTCTGCACTGCTGCCGCTGGTTCCTCCCCTGCAGGAGACACAGGGAATTATTTGGGTTCCTTTCAGCTCGTCCAAAGCCACTTCAGCACCAAAGCTTGTGCCGGGCTTCCCCGCGGTCCCGGATGACAGTCGGCCTCTTTGCAGTTCCAGGCTAAACTGCAGGGGTTCCGACAGTCGCAGGAAAGCCCCGAGATGGGCTGAGAGAGCCCAGCAGCGCCCGTCAACTCCAGACCCATCTGTGCGCTTAATCCTTGTAATGTGAAGAAACAGGCTTCAAGTGGAGAGGGCAACAATTACACTATAGCTATCGTACATTGGCTCAGTCAGTGGGGCAAATTAAACTTAAAAGAGCAGGAAATATGTACCAAAAACATTAATAATTGTTCTAATTTTAACATTTTTTGGCTTGAAAGATATGGTGAAATGTCTGTTGTAGAGCTGTCATCTACAGCAGGGATTTCGTTTTATTTATTCAGATAAAAGAGAATTGTACTAATATAGATGTTAAGATATTCTCTGTTGTCTGAAAAAAACAAGTTATTTGGTTCTTAACAGATACCATCTGTAATAAATCCTACTGCGCTGCAAATCATTGAGTCTGTATTGTTTGCAGGTAGCAACACCGTAACAGCAATACAACGTTTTGGGAATAAAAACATAGCCTGGAAGATATTGCAGGGGTTTCAAGCTTATCTTGAGATAATACTGTAAATACTGCATCACATTATTCACTAAATGTGTTTGTCTAAATGCTGTCAGTTGTACTAGAGACACTGTTTGCAGTGAGATAAAGCGAGCACAGGAACCATTCTTCCTCCAGGAATCTGAGCCCCACTTTGCATGCCAGAAAATTCTCCAGCTGCAGGTTGATGGAGAGGAAGTGGAGGCCAAAGTTTCTCCTCAGTGACTGCTTTAATAAGATCAGCCAAACTACCATTTACTTCATATTTTTAGGTTACTTTAAATACTAGGGAATTGGATCTCTCTCTCCCACACTCCATGGTGCCACTTTATGCCTCTGTGCCGGTGATAGCCAGTGGCCAGAGGCATTATGTTTTTGTCCCTCTGTCAGTCTGTCCCATTCTCGTGAACATGATATCTCAAGAACAACATGAGGGAATTTCTTCAAATTTGGCACAAACATTCACTTGGACTCAAGGTTGCCCTGATTGCAATATGGCGGTTAAAGGTCAAGGATACTGTGACCTCACAAAATCCTTTTTTACCTTGTGAACACAATATCTTAAGAACAGCTCGAGGGAATCCTTTCAAGTCTGGCACTAAGGTGTTCACTTAGACTCTCAAGTTAACTGATTCGATTTGGGTGATAGAGAGTCAATACGTCATGTCAAGTTGGCCTCACAAAACTTTTATTATTATTTATTTTTTAAAAGATGACATCCCAAGACGGTCCTTTGGGTATTCCTTTAAATATCACAAGGATTAACTGATTAGACTTCACAATGAAGATGCTGTTTTCTGTGTCATTAAAAAAATCGTATATTTGAGTTTAGACGTTGGGCTGGCATTGTGGCTTTGTGGGGCAGCTGAGCATTGTGAAAAAGGCCAAAAAACATGAAGTTGTGGCTCTATTTTTTTTTTATATAACAACCCAGGGCAACATGACCACTCAGCCAATGATGAAATGTCTGCGGCAATTTGATGTGCTCTGAATATTGTGTGGTCATTGCTGAGTTCTCACCATGCATAGTACTTAGAGCCTACATAATAAGTTATTACTTAACTCTTGTGTTGTCCCTGCTTCCCCCGGCTGTTGGCCCCCTCACATAGCCCACCCCATATTAGGACGCACACGTAGGACAATAGACAAGTGAGCAGCCCTTGCAGATGTATTTGTTACACCCGCGGCACACGGTGTGAGTTTTACAGTCCTTTTTCCTGGGGCATATCTGACACCTCTTCCTCTTACTCGCCCCGAGCGGGGCTGCTGCTAGGGCTATGGAGGAGGCCGGACACTCGGGGCGAGCGTCGTAGTCAAGAGCTCTCTGTGCGGCGGCGGCTTTTACAGCCTTCACAACCTTCGTGCGATGAACGGAGTCACGAGAACCTTTCCCAGCTGCTCTAGGAACACCCTCCGCTTGTTCCGCTTTGCCGGCATCCAGTCTGGGTTGATCTCTCTCCATATCACGAAGGCGTTGTAGGAAGAGACGTCGAGAATGTTGTGAAAGACGACCAGGGGCCAGCGCGCGGTCATCCTCCTGCAGCTGTACGTTCCGATCACCTTGTCTAGGTTGTCCACGCCACCTTTGTTGCGGTTGTAGTCCAGGACGATGACCGGTTTCTCGTCCTCGCGGTCGCTGATGTCGGCCTCGGGGTGCCGTGTGCTCAGGAGCACCACATTCCTGTTTTTCTTTGGGATGTAGGACACCAGAGTGGCGGTGGGCGTGAATGCGAACTTGGATGAGAACACCTCTCTTCCCTTGACCTCGAGCAGCCCGGTCGGGAGCTCGGGCTTGTTCTTCCGAACCGTGCCGACCACGGTGAGTGTCCTCTCGAGTTCGTAGGAGGTGAAGTAATTGTCGCACGTGATGTTACGGCCGTGCAGTTCCTCCGTTACATCGAGCACTACCCGCAACCCCTGGTTCCGTTCTGGGCGTCCGACGCTCGGCTTTCCGGTGTACACTTGCATCTTCCAAGCGTAGCTTGATTTCGCATCGCAGGCCACCCACGACTTGATCCCGTATATTTCGCCGGCTTGCTGGGCATGTACTGACGGAACGGACACCGGCCTCGGGAGAAAAACAGGAGGAGAAGAGATGAGAGGAGATGAGATGAGGACGAGGACTAGCAGCCGCTATCTACATTACATAACATAACATAACATAACATAACATAAATAACATAACATAACATAACATAATAATAATATAAAAATAAAAAAAGACTAACCTCTGAACGGAACCAGTTGGTCGTCCACGGTCACTTCGGGCCCCGGGTTGTAGAGGTGCGGTAACCGCGACACCCACGCGTCCCAGATCTCTCGCACGGCCGCCAATTTGTCCGTGGCTCGTCTCGTGCGTCTCGTCTCGTGGTCGTCGAAGCGCAGCAGTCTGGAGTACGTGTGGAAGAGTTTTAGGGGCATCGTGGCACGAAATATCGCCTGGCCGCTCTCGGCGTCCCACAGGCTGGCGGCGGCCTCGCCCCGGGACCTGTACACCCCCGCTAAGATCAGCAGCCCTACGTAGGCGCGCAGGTCGGTCTCGTCCATCCCTTTCCATTCGTCGCCGTATTTTCGACGACCCTCCCGATTCGTCATCTCCAGGATGATGTTCTCTACCGTCGGCGTGATGAACAGGCGGAACGTCAAGGCTAGGTCACTGGTGCGGGACGTCGCGTGGATCGTGGGGCCCTGGGGGACCCCGCTTTGAGCCGCAGCAGAGGAGGAGGAGGAGGAGGAGGAGGAGCAGTGGCCCTCCTCTCGGCCGTACGCCCTCGAGGACCATGTTATTTCCCCGTTTCTTGACGGGAGGGTCTCTCTTTCCACAAGTCCGGTGGTGGTGGTGGTGGTGTCGCCGTGGTCTTGTCCTTCTTCTTCTTCCAAGGATGAAGAATCTGCAGAAGCATCACCCACTGGGTCGTAGTCTTCGTCACCGTCGTCGTCTTCATAGTCACCGTCGTCGTCTTCGTCTTCTTCGCTATCGCCATTGTCTCCGTCTCCGTCCTCTCTGTCTTCTTCTCGGTCTGCTTTTCTGTCTGCTTCTCAGTCTGCTTCTCCATCTCCTTGTCCGTCCGCTTCTCGGTCTGGCTCTTTCGCGTCCTCTTCGGGTTCAGAGGATGGTTGCTGGGAGAATAGCTGTTGGAGAACCTGTTCTCTGGTGAAACGCTCCTGACGCAACATCGTGCCATGGTCCGTGAGAGAGTGGCACACTGAGACTTATATGTGGGTCTAATGTACCCCCCCTTGATTTCAATTGGAATCAGGTGTGGGTCTAAATGACCCCACAGAGCACCACAGCGCCCTCTCTGGGGCTCCCATGACAATCGAGAATGACAATCCATTGGTCTCAATTACCCCAGGAGAATTGGATAATGACAATCCTTGGGTCACCCTAACCCTGACCCTGACCGGCCAGGGCTTGCGTATGATCACACGCACGCACTCACCCATGCACGCACACACACACACACACAGACACACACACACTCTGGGTCAATCCGACCCAGGAACAACACGAGGGATAAACAACTCTAAAACAATTTCATGCTCTGTGGTTATTTACTAAACATAGTAAACGGAATGTTTTACATAATCCTATATGAAGGTGTAGGAGATATTGTATCCAGAATTTCCCTCAAACTATCCTGCAGGATGTGAGCTGTCCTGGAAGAGGCGACTTTGAAGTGCAATGACCTTTTGATAGAAGTCTTTCCCCCCTTGTATATAGTTCTATCCATGGTGTCACCTTTCTATTAAAGTGTTACGGACCCCTGTTTATTTCTAAGTTTATTTAGCATGTTTATCGCACCCTGCTGGCCTCTGGTTGTTGTGGTGCTTTGCTGTCCCTCTGTTTCTGTCCCTACCCAGGTGCAGCCCATTAATCACCTGAGGTGAGGTGCACCGGAGCATCATTTGCCAATAAAAGCTGCAGCCCTTCCTGGTGTGTGAGCGAGATGAGACAGAGCCGAGTCTGTCCGTGCTGCAACCACCACGCTGCTCACTAGCCTGTGTTTGAGCTTGTTGACCATTTGTAATAAATACCTGATCTGGTGCCTCTCCAATTATGTGGCAGTTTGTCCTCAAGCAGTCCATTACATAAAGATATAAAAATATCCACAGAGATACTAAAATACTAATTATATAAATCTGTTGCGTAGGAGCTGTATGCTCACGAGAATATGATTTGATTTGTGTGAAAATAGCAGGTCTCAATGGTTAAATGAAACATTACTGATAGAAAATCGATATCACTGAGCCAATAAATATTCATATTAGCAGGACATCCCGCACAGCTTATTAGTCTGTTACTACAGGCTTTTCCTGTGTGCCAACAACACAGATAACATTTACTGCTAGCACCCATCTGACAGCTCCATGGCACACAATGGATGCAGAGTGAAGGCCAGTCAAAGCTGCCAGTGGTCACAGTGATTGGTGTCACTTGTTTACAGTAATTATTCTGCCGTCCTTAAATTAATGTAATTCATTGGTGTTAAAAGTGCTTCTCAAAGCACCTTTTGACTCTGTTTACAGTCAGCAGTGTGTAATTCTTGGCAGAGGCTTGACAGAAGCACAATAGGTGAGAGGAGAGGCTAATGGCGAGATGGAGCCTCTCACCCAGACTCACTAAATCACAGCAGTCTTTAACTTTTCATGTTAAAGGGATAGTTCACCGAAATATTCACTCATTATCTACTCACCAATATACCGGTGGAGGGGTGGGTGAACTGCTCCTGTGGTGTCATCCAAGTGTCCGCTCTTACTCTCCTCCGTTCAGCATTGCTAGTTCCAGTAGCAGCGCTGCATAGCGGCAGTTACTGACACGAGTATCGCTGATGTCGTCTCGTGCCTCTTGAGACGTGAGAGCTTGTGCAGTGTGTCCTCCAGGCAGGAGGATATCAGAGGACATTTAGGCTAAAAACATGGTGTAAATGAAGCCGTTTCAAGTCAAATTTTAATGTTGGGGCTTGCGGACACTTGGATGACACCACAGGAGCAGTATGGAGGCAGTTTTTTTTCCTGTTGTTTTTTCTGTTTGAAGAAGTGGTCACCAGTTACTTCAGTTGTATCGGATTTGGCTGCAGCGATGTTTACCTCTGAAACTCCTTAAGTGTTTTGTGGATTCAAACACTTCACCCACCCCTCCATTGGCACAGTGGGGAGTAGATAATGAGTAGATTTTCCCGTTTTCAGTGAACTATCCCTTTAGGCCCCGCCATCAAATAACCTTGCAAACCATTCATGATATTGACCAGTGTTTTGAGAAAAGCACATCTACTTTCTTTTTAGCTTTGAGGTCTCCCTCATCTGCTCCTGATGTTTCTCCTTCAACTCTGAGGAAATGAACAGCTTCATCGGTCAAACTGATGGGAGGAAGGAGATAGGTGGACCTCTGAATGCCAATTGACAGGAACACATACACACAAACACAGGTCAATAATCTATCTCTCTCAAACACGCACACTATCTCCCTTTCACAGTTTTTCTCACAAACACAATCATACTGTTCACACACACTTCACACACACACACACACACACACATGATATTTCAGGTAGGGACAGGTTCTACATTTACATGTCACCAGCAACATTTTCATTGCCAGGTACAAAGACACACATGTACAAGTCACTGTGGGGTGACCATGCCAACAAAGCGTCTCATTATGTGTGTGTGTGTGAGTGTGCGCCCTTTGCAGTAATCCATTCTCTTCAGTACAGAATATTTTTAATTAGTCGGGAGAGCCTGAGAGTGGAGGGAAGGGTCTCTGGATGTTTGTCGGTTTACCGCACAGACAGTGACATTAAACAAAGCCTCAGCATCACACACGCATGCACACACACACACACACACACAATCCCTATTTATGCACAACTCAGTCAACATATGCATACTCATACCCACAAAGTTTGGGCACATTGCGATTGCATACACACATTCTGAAGACACTCACAATCACATATGCCTATTGATGTACACTACAATTGCATGCTAAAGACATATGAACATACTGTACACAAACACACACACGCACACACACATCCCTATTGATCAACATTGACATTGCAAGAATGCTGAAGACATACAAACATGCACACACACACACACACACACTAAAGACTTGGAAATAAAAGCTTCTAAGTAACTTGGTCTGAAGAGGAGTCCACTTTCTGTCCCCTATGGTGTTTTGTGCAGTCTGAATGTGTGTGTGTGCTGTAGTAGTTTGTGTGTATCTGTGATAATGTGTATATCGAGTTACTGACATATAAAACATCCCTTGTTTGTCATTTGGGAGCTGGAGGCGTTCATCACTGCAGGATTCATCTTGTTCATTTTATTAAGGGGTGCATAACCATCGCTGTGTGGAAAATATCTTGTTTTCCACTGCTGCTCTGTAAAAACCAACAAGGAAACATAAAAGTGGGGTTTTGTCTTCAGGGCTCTGCAGCTTTATCGCTCTGTTCATGATGAGTAAACCAAATGTCTTGTTTCATTATTAAGACATTTGTTTTACTCTGCCCCTTTTTAATGTCTACTTAGTTATTCATGCAGTTTAACACTGCTCTAAACAGGACCAGAGGGACAGGACAGTTGGGCAGGTTCGTCAGGGGAACACAGAGGAACTGCAGGTAGAAAACCTGTTTTCTGTAGGTAAGCTTTATATAACATGCATAGTACACACGAATGTGACAGAAAGTGAGATACCATTAACTCACATATACAGTAAACACAGAAAAATACTGTAAAAGTAAACGTGTTTTAGTAGATGCGGGAGGAAGATATTGTTGTAAAGGCAAGTCTTCAAAGTGCAGATTTCCATGAAATATGTGTATTATCATGAAACTGAAACTCGATGATTCACTCAACTTAAAAGAGGTTGACAGGGACAATACTAACATGCTTTAGGCTTTAACAAATTAATAATTCTGTCGTTTTACTCTGTAAAGCCAGTCTCTGCAGTTATGCTCTACTTTTTATCCTGGGTGCTGAACAAATCAATCTGTTGTTGTGGTCACCAGTTAGAACCTCACACAGAACGTCAGGTCTGTTGCAGGTTTGGGACTCTTCGTCTTCATGGGGCTGTTTGAAAGATAATTATAACACAATAAGGAGGAGAATTGTGGTTTCAGCTCAGTTTTGGGTGCTATTTTGAGTCCCATCTTGCAAGTTGATATATTAATTAAACCACATATGCTTCTCATTAGCATAAGTTAATGAGGCCCAATTATGGCACTTTATAAATACATTTTTACCTCTGGGAGAATTCATTACATTATCATTTCTGTTGCTTGATAGGGGAAGGAATACCAAAACCTTTATTTAAAAATGAAAGCTCTAAAAGTCTAAAAGCTGTGAGTGTGTGTGTGTGTGAATTGCATCCTTATCTTGTAACAACAAGAACCATATCTCCAGTAAGACCTCCCTGTCCACTGTAGGGAAATCGGATTAGTCTGCACACACTATCTCTGGCAAGGGTCAACGCACGCTCGCTCTCTCTCACACACACACATTTCCTAGAGACTTAATACAATGTTAATCATACTTGCCTTACCCTTAACCTAAACCCAAATCCTAAAACCTATCTGTAATGTTACAGATTAAGAAACAGATGTGGACACCTGGATGCCTGTAATATGGTGCCATGATGCTACAATTATGTGCAAACTTGTGATTAAACCTAGTTTGTTTTTGTCTCATTGTTTTTGTTTCTGTTACATGGTCATTACACGAAGCATTACAGGGAATGTACGAAGCAAACTGTGACGTCCTAGTTTCCCAAACACTCCGTTTTACATGCCTGGATACACAAAAACAGGAGTTTCTGATAATCTGCACTTTGGAAGCTGTTTTTCAAAACCTCTGTTTTAATGACATGCCCATGTTCGCATTAGTGTAGATAGGGTCCTGAGCCTACCCCTGTCTGTAACAACAGAGCCTACTATCGGCTTTTGTCTCATGTTCGACAAACAAAGTCCCCAACTATGTAGTTTTTATTCTGCTTTTAGTGGCACACACACACACACACACACACACACACAAAAAGGGCAGCCTCAGGCTAATACAGCTGAGCTAAGAGTTCACAGCAGGATGGTACTAGTAATGTTTTTCATTTTCTTCTTGTTGCACAACAGTGGCTGATAGCATATTGCTGTAAAGTCAATAGAGAGGCCGTAGCTATTTAACCTTTGTATGTGCACAGTCTTCTATACATAATATTAGCTGCTCTGCCCCTGCTGTGTGCCGTCTCTCTTTCATATGAGATGCAAAAACTCCTCAAAAGAATAATAATAGCACATGATGCAATAGTTTGTGTGGGAGGGATCCTGAGCAGAAACCATTGATTAGCTCGGAGGGTAGCACTACATTTGCACATCACAGATATCTGAGAATAAAATAATCCTCTGACATCTGCTTTTAAAAACATGAACAGTCGATTGAAAGTGGGCATGTGACCTGAAGGACTGAGGCGTTGGACCTGGTAGGAAAATGTAGGAGTGGAGAAGGAATGCTAATGGAGTTTCCGATCATGACTGGTACTGCTGAAGGGCCCTTGAGCCTCAGAAATTGCTTTGAAAATGCTCCAGTTGAGCTGCTCCATTAAAAAAAACTAGAAGACTCTTATTGGATGAATAAAGGCAACACAGAAAAGCAAATCGTTAGGATTCCATTTTGCAAAGTACGTTGTGCACTAGAGGAAATAGTTTAATATAGTTGACATTTGTCCAATGAGATCCTACTTGATTGAAAATAAATACATTGGCATCCATGCTCCGAGTCAGGCTTTTCCTGTCTATTCAGATTTAAAAACAAGCTGTAATAATATTTATTTTCCTATAAATGAAAATCAATGCAAATGAGGATAAGGCACTGCCGTCCTCTTTTTCTCCTGTCAACGTGTTTTCAAAGTTTCCACCTGGAGGGTGTTCTCTGGAGCCAGATCCAAGATGTGGCCACTGTAACATCCAGGCAGCGGCCCCCTCTGCCAGCATGGTCTCTGTATTATCTGTCCCCACTGCAGCTTGTTTCTTCTCCGTTTCCTCCCTCACGTGTTCACCTTGCAGCTTTATCTTAGAGGGGTTTTTCCACACAGTTGTTTTCATAAGGAATTGAGATTATTGGTGTCAGTGGCACAGATTGTGGTCAATGCTACATGCTGTGCAGCTGTCAGGGAGCACTTTGTGTGATCCACTGTCTGTATGAATGAGTAAACGAGTAAGTGTTGTATTTCTGAGACTTTATTAGAATTGCGCAACAGGAATATCTCACAGAAAATGTATTATTTTGTGTAGTACTAGTATATAGTATACTATACTAGTACTGTACACTCAGTACTGTAATGATTCCTGTCTTTGGCAAGGAGGTTGGATCAGACCAGAGGCTTTTTACTGAAAGAGGGGAGTAGTTGATTCAAATGATGAGGATCAGGAGTGTGGCCTGATTGGTGGGGAGGAGCAGGAACCAGTGGCCACGCCTCTCCAGCAGCACACACCGAGGAGAGAGTGAACCGAGCGGGGACAGGGAACACACACACTCCATCCTAATGGATGTGAGTGGGACAAAATTCAATAATCCCAAGCACCTGATCACACCTAATCTAAAGACTTTCACAGACTTTGGCACAACTGCATTTGCTATTTAGACAACACAGGCACTGGATGGGAGAGTGACAACCGCATTGGTCTGAAAATAACTTGTTTTGCACTTGGCGATGCTTTGTGCTGGGTGTTAGAATGTGCCTGATGTGTCTTGCTTGTAATGATCGCTAAGTAGCTTTCAATAAAGCAAAAACCATGAAACTATGTACATAACCTTTGAAGTTTTTAGTAAAAAAAACAAACAAACATGAAAAATCATGTATTGTGTGGTTTTTGGATAAAAAAAATATGCACATATGAAACATATGAGTGGAACGCAGTTATAATTGGAGTGATTTCATTGACAAATGTGAACCCCCAGCTGTCCCCTGTACTGAGCTGTTTTACTCAAGCTCACAGATCCCTAATATTTGAGGAACACATCAAGATTTCATGAAAGCATGTGAAATGCACACATTTTATCTGCATGTTGGTAAAAAATGATATTGTTTTTATTCTTCCAAACAGGACATAAGAAGACAACACAGTGTGACAGTCTGTCAGCTAACAGTAGCTTCAGCAACTTAAAGAAGTGTGGCTAGACAAAGGTCATAGTTGTGGCAGAATAATACATAGTCTATTAGCTGCTTGTACTGACTCCTGTCAATTCTTAAAATTTGGGAAAACGAATACATGTGTTTTTATTTCATCGCATCTTGTAGAAGAAAACCCATTAACAATACCATCATTTTACTGCTTATCGCTTTCATTCAACTCAACTAAAAAACGCATCATCCCACAATTATTTTCATCCAGTCTCACCAAAGAGGTCACTTCCCTTTGTATGACCATGATAACTTCAACTATTACCTCCGCCAAGAAGCTTATGGTTTTGTCTGCGTTTGTTTGTCTGTCTGTTATTTAGCAGGATTACGCAAAACTACTGGACATGAAACTTGGTGGAAGGTTGTGGTCTGGTATAGAAAATAAACTCTTTTTTAATGCAGTGGGGGGCGGATCACTTTTCACTTTCTTTAACATTGTGAGAAAGGACGTTATTAAAAGATTTTGGTAGAGTAACTTGTGGATCATAATGAAAAAAATCAGGTATGTTTAGGGGACTGAACTAAAATCTGGATCTAGTGAGTTTAAATGTGGTTTCTTAAGGGTTGGGCCTTGACAGAGGTCTGTGCTCTGAGAGCTTTTCCAGTCTCTTTTAATTTATTCCTCTTGAAATGATGATGCATCTCTTTAGCCGTGGTCTTCTCTGCAGACTGTGTAAAAACTGCTTCTTTCAGCAGCTTCTGCTTGTATCTCTGCATGTACATGTATGACTAATAGAGGCATAAGCTGAGACACCATGCACCCGAGTGAATATTCACTTTCTCGTTTCATTAAAAGTCAAGAGATCAGGATGATTTGGCAGTGTAAAGTAGGTGATTACTATGATTGACTAAAAGGTCAACAGTGTGGCTGCTTTCAATGACCCTTAATACAAGATACAGTGTTATACTGGATTACTGTTTGTAAAACTATTCATATTGGGGTTTACTTATTTATAACATAAATGTCCAGGTGTTTTCAAAAACCTATCTATGACATAAATATTGATGGAGTATATCTGCAATATGCTCAAATCGGCAAATAGCCAATACATTGGTTGAGCTTTGTTACTCATTGAAGACGTGTTTAATGTGCGATAACAATATTTTCGGATCTTGTACGAGCCCCTTTGTGCTTCTCCTGTTATGTGACAGATGCTGACGTCTTGTCTAATTGGACTTTATCCTCAAAATAGCTGTAATTCTTTGAATGTGGCCTTAGACCAAAAGGAAAGAAAAAGAAGGAGCATATAACACCTGTGTTGCCCTCCCTCCACTGGCTTCCTGTCTCGTTACAGGATCGATTTTAAAATGTTATCGTTAACTTTTAAATGTCTTAATGGACTGGCACCGCCTTACCGAGCTGACGTCCTTCATGTTCACACTCCAGTTACAGAGCTGAGGTCAGCCACTCAGCTGCTCCTGGACTTGCCTAAAATAAAGCTCATAGCCAGATGCGATTGAACCTTTGCAGTAGCCTTCCCAAACTTGTGGAACAGCTTACGATCTGCTCCCTCTCTAGCACAGATTGACACAGATTTTCTTAAATTACTGACAAAGGTTTTGGAGTCAGTTTGTTAACTTGATTGAAATAATGGGCGGCCGTATATATTCTAAATGTGTGCCTGTTTTGGACGAAAAATATGGACTAGGTGTGCAAAGAGTTTTCGATGATGCCCGCCCCTCTTTGCCTTTTGTTTTCTTGCCGATCGGTCTTCTCTTTGGTGTCTTATTTATCCCCAGTTCATTGTTCTACCTTTGTTTGTGTGTGTGTGTGTGTGTGTGTGTGTGTGTGTGTGCGTGCGTGTGTGTGTGTGTGTTCGTCATTCTGAGTGTGGCTACCTAATTCCTGGTCCTGTCAATTCACCTGTTTCATTATCTAATCAACTCCACGAGCTCTTGCAGTATGTAAAACCCATCTTTGCAGGATTGTTAATTCTACTGTCATGGTACAAATGCTAACCTGTGTCTCAGGTACATCATTCTGGTTCTCTTCAGTCTCCTGCCACTTCCAGCACTGTCCTCATCTGCTGTTCCAGTTTGGGTCAGTGCTCCCTCCACCATCAAGCCTCATCTGCTGCCCTGCTCTGCCAGTCCAGCTGCAGTCTTCTGCCCCACTCCTCCAACAATCCAGCCCTCGTCATCACAAATTTACCATAAAACTGCTCTCAAACTACCTCATTGCCGTCTGCCTGTTTGGTCTGAGCTGAACTAAACACTACACGGCTCTAAGCTGGAGCCAATACATGCATCAATATTAATATTGGCGTGTAATACCAGTTTATGTCAAGACATTCTCTCGGAAGCCTTTGTTTATTGCTGAGTAATCTACACTTAATCTGCATTAGATTGTCGATTGTTGACAAATGTTGCAGGTTTTGCGTTTGCCAGTTACACAGTCCTCATCCCAAAGCCTTTTCTTTTGTAATGTAAAATATATTTTGCTCTTTGCACAGGTAAAGGCTCATTTATGCTGCCTTTACGAACAAAAAGAGATCAATCCCTTTCAAACGATGTAACAGTCACTGCCCACACACAATAATATCAGGATGAATGCAGAGCTGGAACAACATTCTATACCAGTTTTAGAAGAATTCACACACCAACAGGAAATACATTTGGCTTCAGGGTTATTAAGGACTTACTTTAATACTTCCCGTGTCCTTGCACCTGTAGTTTCTTAGCAACTCGCAGTCTCTCCTCAAAAAGTTCCAGCGTTGTTTGAATTTCTTCCTTGTGTCCCGTAGTCACCTCAGTTGAACAAGGGCCCACGCTGCCCTCCGTGATTTCCTGTGGTACTGCTCCATTTTGTCTGTTTCGTCTTTATCAGTAAGCTTTTAGATGACGTGCATTAATACGGACGAAATGAGGACAGAGCACAGACACAGGGCTCTGTCCAATTCTGTTTGTGCATCAAATCAGTGAGTGACTAAAAAAGTTATGTTGGAACATAAAATGTAGGTTCTTTCTTTATATACTTGTATTAAACTGGCTCTGTGCAACACTGACATTTTCACAGATCATTAAATCGCTAAAATGACTTGACTTGTAATATTGATACTTGGTCCGCCTTCTTCAAATGAAAGCTTCAGACTTCTTCATGTCTTCCATGTATGTCACTTACTCCCACCTCTTTTTCTCTGCTGATCTCTTTTTATCCTCTCTGTCTTTCTTTTCCATTTGTCTCTGATTCTCCCTCTCTCCAGCTCCTGCTCCCCATAATCCAGCCAACTAGGGATGCACAATAAAGCTGTCATGAGTCAATCTCACCCGATAAACCAGCTCTTCCTGCTTTACAGCCAATGGGGGACAGCACTCCGCTCCCGGTCCATTTCATTGGACAGGCTCCAGGAAGTGTTTGGATGGCGTTTGTGTATCAAATCCGACTCTGGGAAATGGGCTTACAGTGCTTAACGTACTGTGCCAAGTACACACACATATGTGATGACGTGCGCACACATAAACATGCACAGAGGCGTTTGCATCACCCAGTGCTTTCTGCCAAGTACTCAGACACAGGCTTACTGACACACACACACAAACACACACTCATGTACAATGTAACACAGCAGGCAATCTCTGTAACAATATGAGGAAACTGAAGAGCAGATAATGACATTGTTCAACAGTTTCGTGTTCATGCTGTTTCTTTTTCACATCCTCCTCCTGTTTGGATCCATGTGCCTGCATACTATTGAGACAGTGGTGCTGGTGTGTGTGTGTGTGTTCATCCTACACATTTTGTCAGTGTGTGTCTGTGCATGTGTGATGGATGTGTCTCATTTTCTCTGTGATCTGCTACTTCAGTACAGGGGATCAAACAGCCCCATACACACATAACAAGGACAACAGATACAAAACAACAACAACACAATTACATTATCAACAAGTACTATGACAACAAAAAAAACTGTAAAAATCTTCATTAGAGGAAACAATGAAAGCAGGAGACTGATGAAGACTGATGATGGTTGTACATCAAGATACACAACAGGGATGTCCCCTGAGATTCCAGTCTGTAGCCGCAGGATGTTTTTACATTACTCAGTAATTACATTTTTATATTGGAGAAATTGAAGAAATGCTTTATATTTCTGTGATTGCTCTGCGTCATATTTGCATTAATTTGCAGAATTCTGTCAAGAGCAGCATCTGACTCATAAATGGTGTGAAATAGAGCTGACGTGCAGGTGATTTATTTTGGTAATTGGACACTAGATTTAAAGGGGTTCACTGATTTTTACACATCAATATTATCGTTTTCGTCGTGAGGTCTAATGCTCATCCTTTGAAGACGGTTGTATAATATCCTCTGTAGCTCTGGGGGAAGCTTTTCAAAGTCTGAGAAAATAAGTCTGAAGATGCCATCAGGGAGGGTAATTTGTAATTGTTACATAAGTTCTTAAAGCTGCAGTTTGTAGAATTTAGAGACATAAAGTGGTGAAGTTGCATGTTGCAGCTGAACACCCCTCACCTCACCCTCCCCTTCCAAACATGAAAGAGAACCTGTGAACCTTCAGTTTTCATAAAAACTCAAAAGGTGTTTAGTTTGTCCAGTCTGGGCTACTATAAGAAACATGGCGGCCTCCATAGAGAGGACCCCCCTGATGTAAATATAAAGTATTTCAATATAAAGGGCCCATTCTAGGGTAAATAAAACAACAATTTGTATAATTTAGATGTAACACACTCGTGAAAACATCACTAGGATTATTTTATAATAGATTTCTGTCAATAGATCCCTTTCACCTAAATCTTACACACTGGACCTTTAAGAGACACGTAACTTCTATTGCTCAAGACTTGACCCACACTATATCGATCTACTTTTGCAACACACTTGTTTTTAACCACGCTGTATGGCCTTAGCATGATAGTTGTTACGTTTATCCACCACTTTTATGTAGAATGAAACATCTCAGCAAATATTGGATGGTTTGCCATTAAATCTTATTGGCCCCAGAGGATGAACCCTATTTTGGTTTTTCCCTCTATAGTGCCACCAAGTTGAGTGAAATGTCTCAAAACCCATTGGAATGAATCGACATGAAATACATTACTGTTCTGTGCTTAAAAGTACATTTTTGTTGCCATGGTAGCTAACATTAGCATTGCTGATTTGTGCCAGAGGATGTCTTTGGTCTTCAACACCAGTCTGACCTCTGCTCTCTGACCCTTCACCTCCTGAGCAGGGACACACACACACTTTGCTATTTGCAACATTAAACAGTGTGTGAACTAGGCTCAGCACAGTCATGATGATGGTTGAGGTCTGTAAAACAAACAGCTCAAAATAGCCACAGTTAGAAATAACAACTATATATATTAATGTGTATATATAGCCAGTAAATCTATTGTGGCACTCTACAAAGAGCCATCTCCACTCCACAAAATTGGGCTCCAAGCCTAAAAACATAGTGTGGTTGGAGCTTTTGATTCAATTAATGACCCCTGCTGGGTCCCAACCCCTGGGTTGGAATCCACTGAAGCACAGGAACGGAAAGTTGTTTAGTATTCTGCATATGACTGTAGCCAGTGACACACTGTTTGATGTTTTGGTTTTTATCCTGTTATGTCGGTAAATGGGCAATGACACACTGCATACAATATTACAGTCCCATCCTGTTACTGCAGCATGGCCACACAGCCACAAAGCTGACTGCTGAGTTTATGTGTCCAGTTCAATGAAATGAAGACATTTATTCACTCTCAAATATCTTGATGCGTTGATGTGAGCACAGCTTGCGATGGCTTAATGTGAATTCTGATGCAGTAACAGGCTATGCACAGTTTGCTTACTTTGTAGGGAAAAAAATGTTATTTTGAATTACAATGGGATGGCTGACAACTACTAGATTTAACGCATGAGTCAAACTGTGTACCTTAATGCTGGTTCAGCTTTTAAGATTTAGTACTCTTCAGCATTCACATTTCACACGTATCCATATATTTTCATTATGATTTTGACGTGTAGATGGGGAAACAAGTTTAAACCGTATCACCATGGCGTACATTAAAAATGCATTAAACCTGTCACAGCTTCAAAACAAATGTAATACTTATGCATGACTGTCAATTGTGTGTAATAGAAAATCAATTTATAGAAATAAATTTGTATCCCATACTAGAGCAATACTTCACCCTAATGCACATATAAAACCAGACACCAGTAATTCAAAAAGTTTTCAGACGGCTGTTTAATACAGTTTGAAATGTATGTCAGCAGACAACCTTACATTTGAAATATTAATTTAATCAACTTTGTCATTTTGTCTGGCACCATCTTGGCATTTGAAACCAGAAGGAAACATATTAGGAGGAGCAGTGGGTGGGGCCTAAGTGAGACTCCTGCAATGCTGCACCCACTGGATGATAGCAGCTGTCAAGCTTTATTGTCTGTTTTACTCTAAATGGGATCATCATTTACAAAATGAGCATCATGTTGTATTGAAGGAGACTTGAAAGTAGCAATTAAGACCATAAACTAATATTCTGATTATTAATCAAGTGAAAAGTAGGGTCATTTTCTCATAGGTTTCTATAGAAACAGACTTTTAGGAACCACTGGGGTCATTTAAGAGAATACAGATTTTAAGCACGTCTGCATTCGCTTCACTTTCCGGACCCAGAGCCTAAGTCCATTTTTATGTACAGTCTGTAGCTGTGCCTCAATTCAGGGGCTGCATCCTTCTGTTCAGAAGGCTCCTACAAATGGAGCTGACAAATGTTTACTTTCATCCCAGAGAAACTAAGGCCGCAACGGGTGGATCCTTCCCAGCCCAACCTGTCCCAGGATTCATTGCGCTTTGGTGACAATTAATGGCGGCAGCAAACAGACAAGACATCCAATGCTTGAGTATCACACTCTATGGAAAGCCTCTGTAGACTAGACCGCCTCATTTCAGTTCGGCCTTCGACCGTGACGGAGGTCTTTGTGGGCCGTGTAAGGATGCATCCCCTGAATTGAGAAACAGCTTATGGGTGCAGGTCTTTCTATAAAGACATTTTGGAAGTTATGTTAAAACTTACGAGTGAGACTTTAAAATTGGTAAATGTACATGTATGCAACTGTACTGCCACTATGGAGCCAATGAATAAACTTCTGAGGGGATGTGAGAGTTTTTGAAATGTGCTGCCTTATTTAATGCAAAGTAATATCAAATACCAGAAAGCCCACCTTCTACTGAACACTATTTGTACTGCACTGTGAAAGTTTTAAAACAAAGAGCAACAGTGGAGACAGAGAAACATGAACAAAGTGTGACTGAAGAAAAAGACGGAGAAGGAACAAAAGGCGGACACAGCAGAGAGTCAAGTGATGCACGGACGTGACCAAACCCAAAGTCAGAAAAACAGAAAAACCAGCCCATAGATTGTCTGCGTCAGAAGATTATCACGACTCTTGGTTACATTTTGTAGGGAAGCAACCTCTAGATAGTCAGTCGCTCTATTATTAAATGGATGGCCATGAAATGTGGTAAACAGGTTTAGGACAGATTTTAATACCTTTGATCCCCTGGCGCCATCATCATGTCAACATTTTTCTTTGTCCAGTACTTTTGGTCCCTCAGCTGTATAATGTGCTTTGTAGACATAGTAACACCTGTTACACATCAGCATGTTTGCATACTAGCATTACAGTGTTAGTACACTCATAGCACCCTTGTTTATCCCTAAATGGTAAATTGTATGTATTTATATTCTACTCTTCTAGTCTTTTTGACCATTCAAAGCATTTTATGCTACAAGTCACATTCATCACTGGCGTCATGGGCAATTTTGGGGGATCACTTCAGAATGTAGACTATAGGTCTTGGGGTTCGCACCACCAACTTTTATTTTTGTGGACAACCCGCTCTAACTCCTGAATAAAGACGCAAACTAAGCCAAACTGTTCAGCAACACAAGATTTGGAAATTCATTAATTCATAATCAAAATAGTAAAAGAATAATCGCTTTAGTTTTTTTAATTGTATATATATATAAAAACACAGATTATTTAATTCGATGATAAGTCCATGTTTCCATCTAACATCCCCCTTGTGGGGAATGAGGTAAGAAGTGGGTAAGGAAGAATTTAACCACACTTTATTTAACCACTGCAGCCCTGCTGATAACACTCACATCTGCACTGTTTGAAACAAACCCAGTAGTTTCAGCAGGGGGCACCAGACAGCAGTAACTGATTGTGATTGCAGGTCCCCTATATTTGAGTAAGCATAAGGTCTAGCTTCAGGCTAATTAGAAAACATTAGATCAATCCCACATATAGGCAGCACCCGCCCACTGCTGCTGCTTCAGGCTCCAGCGCTGACCCTGACCTCTCTGTGGGGGGCTCCTGTGGGGCGTCAGTAAAGTGTGACACTGATTTCATGATGTTTTCTCGACTGCAAACAACAGTAACGGGGGGCATATTTTCTCAAAAGCTGTCATTTACATCTTGTCATGGCCATTTTTAAACAACCACTGAGTTGTTTCATTACATATTTGATGGAGACCACCATTAAATAAACATGTCTATCAGATACACAACATGCAGAAGAGAGAGGGAAGTATAAATTATTCAAAGCAAACAGAGACCACCATCCGAAAATTAGATGTGAGATCGTTTTTTGTTCTGGCTCTCCTTCCCCTCTACCTCTCTTTTACTCCAAAACGCTCTCCCTCTCCTGCTCTCTCTCTCTCTCTCTCTCTCTCTCTCTCTCTCTCTCTCTCTCTATGCCCACTCTCTATCTTTGAATTGTCTGCCAAATTCTCTATGATATTTCCCTTTGAGAGGGATAAAGAGAGAGAGATGAGAGGGAGGGAGTGAGATTTGGTGAGAGAGGGAGTGTGCAGAGGGACTCTGGGAAGAGGGTGATGGAGGGGGAAGAGAGAAGAGGAGAAGGTGGAGGCAGGTAGAAAAGAGAGAGACATCAACTGAGGGAAATGAAGGATATAAAGTGAGAGAAAAAGATAGGGATGGCAGGAGAAGGCTAGTTCAGCATCATGATCATCACTTCTTCTTTCCTAGAAAGGTGGAAGTGGGGGAGAGGACTTGGATTTAAGAATTCCTTTCCAGAGGACCAAAGAGGGTCACACACACTGTATTTCAACCTCCCTCTCTCGCGCTTTCTCTCTCTCTCTCTGTCTCTCTCTCTCACTCCATCTCTTTCTCACACCCACATGCATGTGCTTACTATCACATGCAAGTGCTTGAACAGAAAAGATTGTTTCTCACACGTGACACTGCCAAAGCAGGAACCAAACGCGAAACAAACAAAAAAATCTAATTTTCCATTCTAACTGATGCTGTCATTTTCAAAGGAAATGTAGAGAAACATAACAGAATAAAAAGTCAAATGGTGGGCGGAAGGATGGGGGACAATAAATTGCAGACCGTGTTGAAGGTCAGTGAACTTTAGGTAAACTCCCTTTCCAGCGGTGGTTCTGCAATGAGAACTTAAATCGATTATAAAATAATAGTCATATGTAGCCCACATTTGAAAAGCAGTGAAAATACATTGAGAGAAAGAGAGAAAAATTTGTTTTAAATTTATTTTCTAAAAAGATTATATCTATTTCCACTTTACACATGCTAAAAGACCAGTATTTTATTACTCATTATTATTTATATATTTATACTAGCTCAACCTTTGCAGACACAGAAATATTCAGTAAAAGCTATGTCAATACAGTTGGCAAAAACTGTGTATAAAAATGGACGACATGTCTCCACTTCCTTCCATTCAAATGAAGTCCTAATACCTGGATAGGAGTGTCGGCATCCTGCACTTTTGATGATCCTGGATCTGCTCAGTAGTGGTTGGAGAGTCGAGCCACAATATCGAAGTCCTGCTGATACACACGCTTGACCAATAGCGAGTCATAGTGAGGGTTTTTAGAGCATCAAATAACTAATTCAACCCAAACTTAACGGAAGAATTAGCACTTGAACAAACATCAGTGTGATCAATGTGATTGAGAATTTCATGACTGAAAAAAAATGAGTCATGTAATAATAGTGTGCCAAAGACATTTCAGTTAAGTTACTGTTTAATTCTGCATGTTGCCGTGTTTCCTGTTTTATTTTGAGACTCTAGTTTCAGGCCACTTCACTTCCTGGTCCTCCCCGTGTTTCATCCGTATTTAGTCTCTGAGTTTCTCTTTAAGCCGGATATAGCCACTGTGCAATGTGAGCATGATCATGTCACGAGTTCTGAGACGCACAACTAATTTTTTTGTTTGAGCGATCAGATTCTCCCGACCGCCCGTCGATGGTCGAATGAATTTGACCTGTCAGAAATGTTGGTTGTCCAGCTTTCAATCCTCATCAACAGTCAAACACAAAAGTTGTAAATGAAGTTTATGTCTGGAAGCAATAACACAGCAACTAAGGAAAAGAGGTAAAGAAAGAGGTTCTTACATTACAGTAATGAGAGTGGCGCTTGTGATCAGTTTACAATAGAGTAGCCTCAAACTTAGCTTTCTCCCTGCAAAACAGCCAAGACAAAATGCCCATGTCTTCCAAGCCACCTGCATGTCCAAAAATGCCAACACTTTTTTGGGGGCAGTTTAATGACACATGACCAAGGTAGCAGGTTTATACCTCATTAGCATTGTTAGAAAACAAACTTAAACTTCTTCTTTAACAAAAACAATGGTCTGGAGCTGGTTCAGAGGAGCTGACGCAACGTACAGTGTGAACAGTCAGGTCCCATCAGACAATCGGACTGTACAGTCTCAATGCCAATCTGAGTCTTCTGCCTCTTACCAGAGTGACGGAAGTCTATTTATTTTTACCTGTATTTCTTTTTATATTACTGCTGAACGTTCATGAAGTAAAACTCTGTGGCTCAAGGCACTGTTTGTACTGAGTAAAGTCTATTAATCAATTAGTACTCTAGAGAAAAAATGTTGCCTCAGGATTGAGACAATACGATTACGAGGCATTTAAAGATGTAAATGATGCACACACGCACACACACACACACACACACACACACACACACACACACACACACACACACACAAATACCTAGACAGCTGGTATAACTCTTGCAGAAACACACTCCCTTCTCTTTCCAACCATAATATATTTAATAATATGTGACTAAACTCTCCTGCCATTCCTCACCTGCCCAGCAGCTGTCACCTGTTCACTCAACTACTCCTCATTTCCAATCAGCTGCTATTTTGGTTCAGCCCAAAGTGGATATTTTCAGTATAAAGGTGGAGCTATGGCATCCTGAGCAGAGAATAAAGTCACATTCCCTGTGTGTGTATTGTGATTAGAGCTTTATTTGGTAGCACGTGAGTCCAGCCCTGTAAAACCATTGGTCTGATGTTTATGAAGTGAGGTGGCTCCAGCTCTAATCAGTAATGTAAACGTGACATAACTACGTGGACACACTATTTTTCGCCCCTTTTCCGATGCGACCTAAGTTTCAGAGACACAAACACTATAAATGCACCTGGCACCAACCCACCATGGTGCTGTTAAACCAAAAACAGCTACAGCCAAACAGTCTATTTTAGCCATGCTAACTATCTGTGCTATGCATGGGGCTGCAAGAGTTTTATAGGCACATCTACCAACCAAAGCATCTCACACAGAGGCTCAGGCACTGGATATGGGTGCTGCCATCTTGTGCCAGCCAGAGTTTGCGCAGAAGTGATCAAGGGGTGGGGTCATGTTTATGAGGTCACACCAATGCCCGACCAACTGTGAGCTAGTCTGAGCTGTCTCACCCCTATTACATAACATCAAATAACTTCCTTAAAATCAAATCCAAAACTATGAGAAAAATGAACACTACTCACATCGGTGAGATAAGAACAACCTAAAATGACAGAAAACAAACATTTCTTACACGTGTACTTCGACTTTGAGTTATCTTCAGTCTCTGTAAACCATGTTAAATGACAGAGAAAATGTTGAACAGCACCTTTGAAGAAAGCAAATGTTTGACTGCATCTAACTGCACGAACTTAGATTTACGATACTGTGTTTGTTGTAATCACCAGTCATTTGTTAAAGTGCCAAGAAAGCTGCACAAATTAATGCTGCGACCACAACGTACTCCCTCTGCAATGCCCTAGTCATGGAGGAAATATTCCTTTGAGAGTTTAAATGGATAAGACCCTAACCAGGGAATGACCCAGAGCCAAGTTACTCATTGCAACTAATCCCACTCTTCACTGTCAGCAGTATCATCACTCGTTGTTGAATTGAATATCAGATTGTAGAACTAAAACCTTTCTATATGACCGGCTGGATAGAATCTCTCGAGCAGCCGTCTCAGGCCTTATGGCGGAAGTATCTAGGATCCATGATATTTAAAAAATGTGTGCAACAAAAAGGCTTGTAAGAACATAAAGCAGACAAGAAGAAATACGACTCTGTAAGTACAAAATGGCAGCGCCTGGTTACACAAGCGTACAGCTGCTAAGTGGCTGTGCAAGCGAGGCGGAGAAAATCAAACGGCTTTGGTTCAAAAGACAAAATATAAAATTTTTGTCTGTTTCAGATCAGTGTGTGTGTGTGTGTAGCTTTATCCTCACATAGGAAACAGTGTGGGCTGCAAACACTCTGGGCTATTCTGCCTTTTTTTGCGTGTGTGTGTGTGTGTGTGTGTGTGTGTGTGTGTGTGTGTGTGTGTGTGTGTGTGTGTGTGTGTGTGTGTGTGTGTGTGTGTGTGTGTGTGTGTGTGTGTGTGTGTCAGACACAGTGCATGAGTGAAAGAGATGGAAAGAGAGGACTTCTGAGCGTGGGTGTATGCTGGGTTTTGTGTGTGTGTGTGTGTGTGTGTGTGTGTGTGTGTGTGTGTGTGGAGGTAGTGGTGTGGGTGTGTGTCAGAGAGAGGGGGAGCGAACAGGTCTTTTCTAAATGAGGGGGAGAATGAGAGATCAGGAGAGAATTAGTCACAGAGAGAGATCTCCAGTTCCTCCAATATCCAGCATTTCCTTGATGTGTTGTTCCTTTTCTCTCTGTATATCCTCTTTTCTTTGCTCTGTTAGTGCACACAAGTGATTACACATTACATGTTCAAAACAATTTAGCTAAAACTATGAGAAGAAGCAAGGCTATCCTTCCTTTGTATTAAATCAGCGTTGTGGTCTTTGTTGAGTCACAGAGGAAAAGGAAATATTGTGTTAAGGTAACTGGTTTATTAAGGAGGGAGGTTCAGTAACAGTGTGGCATGTGAGCATAATCTGAACAAGACCTGGGGCTCGACGTTAACGGTCCAAGCACATGGTCTGAAGTGCATGGTACGAGTGGATTTAGTGTGTCTGTACCGGGTGCATGTTTCAAGGGGGTGGTACTAAGCCCCAATTAACCAATCAGAGTGCCATCTCACATTCCATTTAAGAGCCAGTAATTAACCTTGGCAAATTACTATAATAATGGTGGATTTTCCAGATACCAGGTGCCTCAATTTATTTATTCTACACAAGTAGACCATCTAAAGCCAAAGATTGCAGTTGTATGATAATTACATTTTATTTTTATTCGTATAGCGCCAAATCATAACCTATATTATTCAAAGGCACTTTACATACTTATTTAACCAGGAAGAAACCTCTAGCAGAACCAGACTCAATGTGGGCGGCCATCTGCCTCGACCGGTTGGGGTGAGGGGAGAAAAATGGGGAAGAGAGGAGAGAGAGGGGAGGAGGAAGAGATGGGGAAAGACTAGGAGCAGTTGTGCAACAATCATATTTAAGCTCTGTCAGACAATAAGAGTAAGATTTATTTATGTAGCAGCACCAGAGGATAACAATAATAATAATAAAGATAATAATTGTTGAGTAAATTAAGGATTATCTTATCTTATCTTATCTTATCTTATCTTAGTGTCAGATCTGGATCCTTCTGCTCTGGAGTCAGAGATACCTGCAGATATCATGCCCCCCCCCTACATATTATTGTATTTTGTATGTAGATGGTTTGCTGCAATGCAAACCATCAACACAATCAACATCAAAGTTGATGTTCATGACAGCTTCTACTACTTTAGCATCAAAAACAATGTGGCATCACATGCAGCTCAGTGTATTTAATGCTTGTTCTGCCCTGACTGGTCATTGTGGTATTTGTTCAGGTGCTGTGTTGAGCTACAGTCTAAAGCTAATGATTCAGTTTCTCAAGGACCCTTCAGCAGTGGCTTTAAACCTGGATTCGTTAGTTGAAGGTTTCAATATTTGGGGTCACAAACTTTCTGAAAACATGAAGTAAGAGGCAGTTTAACTAACTTCAATGTTCTTCAAGGCAATAAATTAAATGAATGTAAAAAAAGAAAAATGACTTTAAAAGACAAAAATACAAACTGTGAAAAATTCTGATTAAAACCTTGGCCTTTCTTTTGAACATCTACGATGTTTCTTGCAATGCAGTCAAGTCTTTCTTTGCTCAGTGATGTTTTGCAGAATTATTACAAGTTGGCTGTAAAACTTCTCTTAATAGTTTACAATCCTGATAAACATCTGCTGAAGCTTTCTAAGATCCCTAAATACAAAATGACTAAATCATAATATAAAACCTGAATACGTGGATTTATTTTCTTAATGAAATCAACTCATAATTTTTACAAGGAAAATTGTTATTTCGTCTTTATTTCATCTTACATATTCAAAGGACAAGTTCTCCAATCCAATGAAAACAGCCTACCCTCGGAAATGACCTATTGAGGCGTCTCCATATATTGCACACCTGATCCTTTATTGTTATCATTATAATAATAAACACACCGTTTGACATTTCCTGTCGTTGCGGTTCCTGGTTCATGCCGGCTTTATTACTCACCTGTTACCTGCTCATTTCCGCTGCCCCCCACCAGTGAACCGTTTATATCGTGTGCTCAGTCTAAAGCTGTGTCCGGATTCAGGGACCTCGTAGACCACGAAGGCTGAACCGAAATGAGATGGTCTGGTCTACGGAGAATTTCCTTGATCGGCGTTACCAGCTTGTCCTTCCCTTACGGCTGTTGCCTAGCAACAGAGCTGCAGTTGGACATGACAAGACAGTTTTCATGTCCCCTGCTTTTTTAAATATATGTACCTTTAGCGTTCAGTTCATTGAAGCATGAATTTAGGTCTCGGACGATTTATCCTAAGATTAGCTGCACAAAGAAGAATCCATCGGTCCAAGGCTTTGTTTCTTGTGGATGAAAGGACGCATTTGCGGCTGCATTTGGAGAAGCCATCAAAATGGGACAGTCTAGTCACATTGCTAGAGGTGAGGACATTTCTCGATTATGAGATGCTATCTGATGTGGACATGGTCAATACTGCATCAATGCAGTGAGAGAACATAATTGATTCAAGTTTTCCACTATGTTCAATTTGCAGTGGCGGCCCTCTGCTGCTTCAGGATTGGGACAGATGCATATTATAGGTTTTCTCTCTTTTATAGCATTAGTAAAGTTATTAGGACCTGGACCAGTACTGAAGGGATTCATTCGTGTTTTTTTGGTTTCGCTCTGGTGTGTGGCCACTCTACAGTAAAGGCAAAAATCCGAGTTTTTCCTTTCAAGGCTTAGGAGCTGCACACAAGTCTAAACTGAATGAATGAATATCAAATCAATGTGGAGAGCATCAAAATAACATAACAACGATTGACGAGTTGGGGGGCATTGGCTACTGTTATAGACTGACCGTTGTTGTCAGACTTTTAAATATAAAACCTTATATTATTACAGCAGACTCATTATAACAGCCACACCGTTTATTATACATTTTGAAAGCACTTTCTTATTAAAATGGAGTTTAGATTTACGTGATCGATGAAATTAATTGATGAAAAATCTGCCTTGTGCAGCCATATATAAAAAAAACGTGATACATTGAGATCCATTAAGATCCATTGAATCGTTGAATTGTTATCGAAGTGACTTGAGATGAGTGAAGATTCAGATCTCCACACACTGCTGTGATGCAATCAGTCTTCAAATGCAGCTTCTGAAGGATGCTGAGACACAGCTTACTTTTGTTTACCTCGGTTTTGGATTTTTGTCTTCTCATTGCCTGTTTTTGATTGCGTTGTCTGGACTAATTGTGCGTTTATGTGGTATTTGAATAATCTAAAAAATGTATACAAATATCATGGATATTTGTCATGAACACCATCTCAAGTCCAAACAACTTAGAAAGCCAGTGGAAATTTTGGTACAGGAGTTGCAGAGTTCATGAAGTCATCACTTATAAACCAATCAACATAAGTTTACACTCACCTCTATATAGTCGCTTTTAAAGTGACCCTGCCAATTACGACCAAAAGTGAATATTTATTATTGACGTACATACGCTTTGAAATATTTATATGCTTGTCACACCTGATCCTTTATCTTTGCTCTTCATTATGATCCATGTTTTTCTCCACGTTCCGACTTCAAAGCTCATCAACAAACCAAAGTCTGAACGACGACTTCAAAACTCAGAGCCTGGACCTTCATAGGAGCCCGTCATTCCCCATGTGTAAACTTTTGGACTGTGAATAAAGATTTTACTTTTTTACCTCTCACCTGGTCTCCTGGTTATTCACCCCGCCCACCCTGTGGGATCACCTCTTTAACTGGAGTTCAGTCTCTAAAAGATACATTTTGAAATGAAATCACAACAGAGCGTTGTGTTTGGTGGCAAACCTGCTCCTGGATGTCTGACAGTGGGAACCGCATGGTTAAATTAAAGGCAAGCCAATTTGGTTTTGATGAGAATTGGTTTTGGCCCCCCTTGAATTGTTCCAACACTGCTAATGAATGCTAACAAGAGATTTCACTGTTGATGTGTCAAAAACTTGTCACACTGGCATAGCTAGTTTTGGAGATCTCTCTAAAAATCTACAGCTTGAGATCAGTGTGCTCGGTGACTTACAGATGCCAAGCCTGCCATCTTGTTCAGTCAAAGCTTGTGGAAATCAGCTTGGTGAAAAAAAAAAAGACAGATCAACTGAAGCAAAGACAGGAGATGAAGCCACAGAGGAGTGCTTCAAAAGAAATCCAGGATTAGACAAATAGACTTGAAGAGAATATGGGGAATGCTTGGACTGGAGAGAGAGGAACAAGGAGAGGAGTGGGATAGACATGCAGCGAGAGCACGGGGAAGAGGGGAAATGAGGCAAAAATGTGAAGGGATTAAAAATGGGAGAAGAGAGTAAAAGCGAGGCAGCGCAGGGAGACATTGTGTGAAAAGGGTGACCCAGAGAAAAGAGAAGCAGGGATGCGTACATGGAGGCACTGTTGGTGGAGAAAAGGCACTCGAGGAGGAAAATCTTCGTAAGAGTCGTTAGGGGAGCTGCAGAGAGAGAGAAATCTCTGTTTAGAAGCAGAGGATGTACAAGTGGGAGAAGCACGTTGTACTTCAAAGTATATATTCATCTAGGGTGTGTGTGTGTGTGTGTGTGTGTGTGTGTGTGTGTGTGTGTGTGTGTGTGTGTGTGTGTGTGTGTGTGTGTGTGTGTGTGTGTGTGTGTGTGTGTGTGTGCATGTTTGTTGCATATGGCTGTAAGTCTGCCATTTGATTGTCAGGATTTTAAGCAGTATTTTACCCTATTTCTCATTTAGTATCAACCCTGGAAAGCTTGAAATTTGTAAAAAGATTATAGGTCCAACTTTAAAGGGAACAATAGCTTTGGTGGCACACTGGCCAAGTGTTTGCTCATTGTGGGAACTGTTGGGTTCCTCTATGATTTTGTTAGGTCTCAACCTTACTACGTAAATTGCCTTGAGATGACGTGTGTTGTGATTTGGTGCTGTACAAGTAGAATTTATTAAATTGAAGTCAGTTGCAACAAATTTAAATGAAAATTCACTTATTGTCTACTCACCACTATGCCGATGGAGGGGTGTGTGAAATGTTTGTAGAAAGCTTCCTAAACAGCTGCTGCAGCATAATCCCCGTCTGTGCTTCTCACAGTTCAGTTAAAGTGGTCTGTCACCACAGTTTGTTAAACACAATGTGTCACTTATAAGCTGTGGAACATTAAAAGCATATCTAAATGTTCGGGAGGGTTAATGAGCAATGAGGTTGTTCCTCACAATGTTTGATTACCACTTCTCGATGTGACTGCAGAGCCACTACACTGATATGTATCACTTTCTGCATGAAATGGGCCCAGTATGACCCGATGTGCTTTAAGGAACAGCCCGTCCAGCAACAGTTAGCATAGCACATAGCACGTCGGAAATCCTATCCTCTATAGTCTTAAGACAACAACACAACAAGCAAATAGGACGGACTCAACTTACGATATATTTAAAGGTGCATTTCTTCGCCTTTGGATGAGCGTAGCTACCTGCCAGTATCTTAACTGAGCTTACATGTTCCAGACAGGGACAAAATGTACCTTCAAACCAAGTCCTGGATGACACATCAAAGAAACCAATTCCTAAAAACCTGGAGGAAATGATTACATAATAATCCCCTGAAGAAGGTATCGCTCAGTTAAGGACAAAAGAAGATAACTTTATAATTAGTAGGTATTGTGTATTTGTCCTTCAAGGCAGGAAGTTGTTCCATCTTTTTTATATTTTCCATTGTTCTCTGCCACAAAGAAGAATCTCGTCTCATGCAGCCAGAGTTCAAGTATCTCCAGTTCTTTTTTTAGGAGTGTGATTAACTGGTGCTATGACACAGATGGTAAGTCAAATGTAGTGTTTATTCAGTATTTGCAGATAGTTGTGATTAAAAACAAGAAAAATAATCCTGATCGTATTTCCTGGGATAAAATTGAACATTAAAAAAAGGCTGAGAGTCGAAAATGCAAGCAGGTGAAAGGTTCATATACTTAAAGATAGCATCAGAAATATGGTTATAAAAGGTTACAGTTAATTGTGTGATTTAATATTATTGCCAAAAAATTAGAAAGCATGATTAACTTTATCTCTGTGAGCATGAAAATCGGAGTCACCTGTCTCCATTTGCTTCTCCCTGTAGCTCTCTCTCTCTTAATCCTCCCACATATCCCAACGAGACGCAATTAGTGTTCTACCAAATGCTCCTGTCACTAAGAATAAAAAAAAGTAGGAGGGAAGATAGTGTCTCAGATGGGTACCTTCTTGTTTCATACTGAGAAGTCACTTTCACCTTAAAGTCACTGCAAAAGCCAGAAAGAATGAAAAAAGAAAATAATATAATAATACAGTTAAGATAAATTACAGGTAAAATTATGACTCTTTTCTTTTATTAAACTGCCCATGTACCACCATCTGATAATTGCTTCCTAATTCTCCAGATAGAGGTGCACCTGGAGTTCCCTGGTCTCTCAGCACCTCCGCTGTGTTACTTTCGTTTAGTCTGTCACCGGCCCACACAGTGAGTGTTCCTCCTTGTTTCCTGTTCTTCACTGTGATCAAAGCTGTGGAGAGCCCATGTGGGCGGGGAGGGGAACACAAGTCGACACGCATCAAACTGAACAGGGTTTTGGATTATCTGGTTAGATCCAGTTCAGATGCTTGATTAATTTACTAATGTTTCCCTGTGCTGGGGATGTCAGCGAGCATCAAGATGCTGAAATGAAATGTAAGATTAGATGAGGCCATAATGATTCTTGTTGGGGGAAAAATGTTCATTGCAAGAGCAGATTGCAACAGGATGTAGCAAATGTTTAAAAAGACGGGGAATAACGAACAAAATGTTAATACAACTATAACAACGCAGAGCAGAGAGAAGTAAACACAACATTGACATATTATCACATTATGGAGTTTATCTGGATCAGGAGTTAGGTAAGAGTTGCCTGGCGAAACATTATAATTCTCCGAATTAACAAGGTACATTTCTCCGAAGTCTTAAAAAAAACATTTAAATGACAAAATAAGCTGAGCCCGACAGGCATTCTGTATTTTGTGTCCGAAACCAACCAGAGCCCGAAGCTCCCCCGAGGCACGTGCAGAGTAAAACAAACCAGAGAAACAAGTAGATATGCCATCCAACGTTACCCAACCCAACCCAAACTGGAATAACACTTTCAGCACTTCAGAGAGCTGCGTCCCGTGGAAAAAAGCAACTTGACCTTCGGCTAAAATGAAAGTACTAAAACTTTAAAAAAATATTCCTACTAGTAAGCTTCAATGTAAGTCCCATGATTTTCAAATGAAACTATGATTTGCAACAAATCAGCCACTTCATTGTGTTTTATTCACAGAGAATGTTTAAATCAAAGGGGTCAAAATGAATCAGTACAACTTATTGGTCTGAGTGGCATATATTGTAGTGGCATACAGAAAATATTTTGAATTGTCTTTCTTTTCCTATTTTTTTTATCTAATTAAATCACTTTACAGTTTAAAGTGTTGAAGAATGTGGGGAAACCAGTGAACCTGGAGAAAACCCACTCAATTTTCTACTTTTAATAGCACATCTCACGCCTCTCTTCTCTTTACATATTTTACAAAAAGCTTCTCTCGGACAGATGTGGCAGAGGAAATGGGGAAAGTACTGGACAATCAATCGTTAAAAAAAAGAGAAACAGATCAGGAGTCAAAGTCTCTCTAAGCTGCAGGAGCTGAAGCATTGTGTGTGGTACGGGAATAGATTTTTTGAAATGCCTCCTAAAATGAATCAATGGAAGCTTGAATAGAAAGACATTTAATAAAGCAGCTTCTTATCTGTGCAAGTTAAGAGGAGAGGTTTAATAAGAGCCCCCCGCTCCCTATTGTGAGTGAAATACCTCTCTCTCTCTCTCTCTCTCTCTCTCTCTCTCTCTCTCTCTCTCTCTCTCTCTCGCTCTTTTAAACAAAATCAAAATACAACTTATATTTGATTTATTTCAGGTTAATTTAGTAAAAACGCACCAAGTGCCACTGTTGAACTACCTGCAGAAAATGGCTGGAGCAGACAAACAGTGATTTGAAGAATACGATACACATCATGATGAACTATCATTGATGGAGAGGGAGCCTGCTGCGTCTCAAGTGAGACATGTACACATTTCCTCAAGTAAAATAAAGTCTGAATGCATAAACTCTGCATACTATTAGCTGTTCTCAAAGAAGGGCCATTAATCTGCTCATGTACTTCCTTAGGCACTTGATTATAAATGCAAAACCAGAAATACAAGAATAAGAACTGCTGTGTGTGTTCAATTAATACGTTCTCCTCGCAGCCCACAAGGCCAGTGAGTGTGTTTTTTTGTGAAATCATTTCAATCCAAATTAAGCATGTACTATACATACATGTGACATATGAGGGCCTGCTCATATGTAGCACATAGAACATGCCTCTTCTAAATTAGTGCAGGATTAGAGAGAAATGGCTGTAGTATGTTGGAGTGGGCCTGATGCGTGGCAGGCTTATCACATGTTGGCTTACACACTCGGTGGCATGTCACGCATTTTCCTTTGAAGATTCTCTTTTAACTCCTTCAACTCATTTAAAGTTTTAAAGCGGCTGCGACATCTCTTTGCTGAGGTCACCAAACCTGGCTATCATCAAACTCTAATTCAGGTCAACTCTAATCCCTCACGGAGGACCAAAGTAAAACACGTCTGTATGGATTTGTCTGAATCTGATGATGAGTCTGGTCTGTGGCCACTGTACGTTTTCACCCCTTCAATGTAGCTGTCAGGAAATAAGGGAGATACGGGATGTAACGTAATAGGACAGATTACAGGTCCGTCACTCTGACTTGAATATTGACATTTCTAGAGTTTTTAAGTAATAGGGTGTATCTGTCATAATTCTGCTCCTTTCTGTGGAGTCAAAGACTTTTGACTCATAACTTTGGGGATTTTTGTTGTCAGACTTTTTGTGTTAATGGACTTTACGCAAACGCTGTGCAATTCCAGAAACGCCCTGCATTTACAGAAAACGGCAACGGAAGTGTTTCCAGAGGACACCTAAAAGTGATGGACACGTCCGCTTGTTGTTGCTGCCGCAGTTTGGAGTTGTTAAAGTCGGTGTCCGTCAGTGACCTTGGAAAATTAGCTAAACTGTAAACGTTTTTGGTTTATTTTAATAAATAATAAACTTTATTACTGCATATGTCTACTGTGAACCCTCTGAGACCCACTGGGCCGTATACGATCTCAAATATCATGTTGTCTTTAGAGCGTCATGACTCCTCAACGGTCTGAGCTAGAGACATGCCGTGTTTTCCTGTTAAACTGAATAAACAGCGCTAACAAGCAAGCCCACGTTTGTGAGTAATTTACAGCACTTAGGATTCACATTATTCCTTTTCTCCAGGCAATGTGTTGTCCATATTGTGGAACCGAATTTGTTGGACGTATTGGACGTTTTTGTGGCTCCTGTGGCAGCAGTGTCCATCACTTTTAGGTGTCCCCTGGAAATACTTCCGTTGTCGTTTTCTGAAATTGCAGCGCGTTTCTGTATTTGCAGCGCGTAATGTGTTGTGTTGTGTTGTCAAATTGATGAAGATGTTTTCTTACTTTGCTTGTGTTTTGTCCACTTGCATGTGTTTTCTTAAGCTGCAGTGCGTTGAGCTCTCAGGGCCACCGTAGTTTTCCCTCCTTGGTTGATTACCTGTTCCACCTTTATCAGTTTCACCCATGCCTTGTTATAATGTGTATATAGTCTCTGTGTGTCTCTTTGTCCCTTTGTCTGTTCTTCTCAGTTTCTTGCAAGTTTCTCAAAGTTGTCCCAGTGTTAATTCCTAAAGTTTAAGTTTTTGAGTTTTTTTCTTGTCCATGTGTTCAGCTTTAGAGCGGTTACAAATCATGGTCGGCAGAATGGCCGGCAAACCTGACTACCTGGTAGTACAAAGATAAGCTGGCAATTGAAAGGGAGGGTGGGAACAAACAGTAAAACGTCTGTCATCACAACTTCCATATTGGTTTATCTTCAATAATAATAATAATTGTAATAGCGACTCTGACACAGCTGCTTTTCCTCCTTGTCCTTACTCACCTGATCCTTCAAACTGTGCCTCTTTTTAGAAGCTGTTTTAGTGCGACTGTGCAGGATTACACCAAAGTGGATAATACAACACAGCCAATCAACTGTGATGTCCTTGTATTTTGGACTGAACAGAAAAAGGGACTATGACCCATTGTTATGTTGTTGACCTGTAGCAGCCGGAGTAAAGGAGGAAGTCAGGTGGTGTGGATGGATGGGTTGAGGAAACACTAGATTTGAGTTATTTTAAATTCTTGGCTGAACAGTACGTCAGTCACTCCACTAAGATCCCCTCTCCCGACACATTTTACTGACATATGGGTTTTGTCGGTTTACCTTCAGTTTTTATAAACACAAGTCTCATAGTATTACACACTTTGTTACTCATTTCATTTGTATCATTTTGAGGACTAAAATAAATATACTTTATTATTACATACCCTTTTGTTAAACATCCACGTGACAGCCTTGCGACCCTTACAGATAAAATATGACAATGGCACCGCTGTGCTCTGCAAACCATACTTTTCAATGGCGCGCACCAAGTGTTGAACTTTGACCAACAAGCTTTGTGACGACCACTTGCATGTCCAATAAAAGACGAAGCTTCCAGCCAAGCAGGGAATGCATAATGGAGGAATGGCTGATATTGTGTGTGTCTGAGTTCCTTAAATTTTAGGACACAATTGCACTTGTATATGAAGGGGAACGCTACACCATGGAAACAAAGTCACCATCAGGTAACTTATTTTTTAGGTGGGAGAATGTTTAAAGCAAATAAACAGATGATTTGCTCTATACCCAGCGGCCAGCATGGCACAATCCAAGGTTGGTAGAAAGCCAGCACAGCGCAAATCACTTTCTGTCTGAAAGACGCTGAAGAGCCAGGCCACACATGTACATTTCTGAAATCAGTTGCTGAGTTGTTGAATGCAAAGTGCAAACTCACTCACGAGTGTTCAGCTTTTAACTCTGGTTTTCTTGGCAGGCACTTCCATGCAGTACAGATTTCTTCTACTTCAAAGTCTTTCATTTTCTTTAAAAAATGCAACACCACAACAGCCTCTGGCATTGGTGGTAGAAGAATATAAGACCCCACTGCTTTTTCCTTCAGGGGTTAAATCTGTGTCAAGGCAACAAACATGTGAATCCCTGTTTATGTACGAATGTAAATGAAAATGTTTTTAATGTGTGCTTTTGGGATGAAAATAATATTTTATTCTACTCAATGCTTCACCTCTAGTTTGTCTTTTTAATTCCGGGTTTCTGCGGCACACACAGAGGAATCTGTCACCTCTCTTGTCGGCTCTGCTTTTAAAGGGAAGCTCGAGGTCAGTCAGGAGGCTTAATAAATATGAAAGGGAAGAAAACTAGAAAATGGATGACGAGGCAAAGTGAGCCGGTAGCTAAAACAGCACGACACCGCGCTGGACAGCTGAGCTGGCAATGAGAAGAAGAAGGGAGAAAATACACAGCTCGGTGGAGAGGGATGAGGGGGAGGGGGAGTGGAGGGGCTCAAAGTGAGCAGAGGTGGAAATAGAGAGAGAGTGTGTGTGTGTGTGTGTGTGTGTGTGGTAAAGAGTAGGAGGCCGTGTACCTGAAGATGCTGACTACATATTAAAACTCCAGCTGATGGGTAAGTGAATTTCTCTATTTGACTATTCAGAGGTACAAGCATCGCACACTGTAAAAAGTTACAAGCTGTAACAAGCTAATCCACCATATAGTTGAGCTATCCAGGTTATTTAATGGTGTTGAAATCCAGCTCTATAACCTCAGTTATATCCTTTTGTATAGGGGGATTGCACCAGGAGTTTTCCTTGTCATGGAGGACTTAAGACAGAATCAGTTGATTCTACACATTGTTTTTCTTATGGTATTATAACTGACTGATTTGATCTTCAAAAATGAGAAAATAAAAATGACGATTAATCGAATCAAATAAGTCCAAATATACCAATAAATAATGTCTTTATTGCAACTGGCTTGGAGGTGGATCTCACATGGTCAATGTATTGGATGTCCACAGTTTTTATAAAATGACCTGAAGAAGTGTCAGGACCATCTGACCAACAAGATGTAGTTGCAGTGGTTAATGCTGAATGTTCAAAACAGCCCCAGCGTGTGCACATTTTTTCTAGCGTGTTCTTTCAGCTTTAAGTGGTGCAGGAGGAAGTATCTCTGAATCATCAACTTTCCCGCATGGGAATTCTGGGAGAGCTAATGCAGACACGAGCAGGAATAAATCTCAATATGGTTACAAATGTGTGAGCCGGTCCACGTTTGTGTGATTGATTTTGACACTTATTAAGAGTCAAGAGCAAATTTGCTGCAGGGTGAGAAGATGACTTGTGATAAAAAACCCTAGAAAGAACATTGATAATTCAAAACCAGTCAGAGTGATCCGTCAGACCACATCTTCAGATCTGCGAGGAACTCGTTACGTTGTCTTGGATATGATCATTTGACAAAGTGGTGCAGCTTTATAAAATTACGTTCAGTAAACACATAGCTTTCATGTTAAGTTGGAAAACACGTAAACCCAATTCATGCTTCTGCGTCGGAGCTACGGCGTAGGTACTCACGTAATATCATAGTTTTGCGTAGGTGTGTGTGAGTCACGCTGCAATTACAAAGCTAGTGGCGGAAGAGTTCCTAAGCTGGTGTTGAGTGTCTTGTGGTTTCTGTCGGCTTATTTATAAATTCTCTAGCGTCTCTGTTTACTTCAGAACAATGGCGAGTGTTACTAAGCTGATCCTGTTGGAGCTGGAGCTGATAGATGTTGAAGAGCAATTACTTTATCTTAAAGAACAGCAACGAAGAAAAGAAAGATGTCGTCCCTGTTCGTTCCTTCAACTCAATTCAAGCGGACCAATTATGATAAATTTATGTGTAAGTAAGTAATATTATTTTAGCAGGCGACTTAATCAAGCCACAGTTTCCCCTCTTTTTTCTCTTTAAGTCGACTTTCATTTTACACCTCATCATCCATTTGACAGCATTTTACTGAATTACCGTGCACGGAGGAGTGTTGGGACACATGAGAGCATTTAGCTCTTCCCTCATTTCTGCAGAGTAGTTCCTCGCCCCCAGTTTAACCTTCCTGTGATCCGCCTACAGCTCCTGATGGAGTCTTTAAAAAGCTCTGGTGCAAAGGACTGAGCTGCAGCCACCAAAAAAAAAAGAAGTGAACTTTAAACTCACATAACACTCTTGACACAGAGCAGCATCATGTCAGTGATTGCACACTGACTGCTCCATGGACCAGTGAACAAATGCTCAGTGTGAGTATGTGCTATACACTGAATAAAAACATCATAATACACCTCATGATGAATCACACAGTCACTTTCCACAAAAATCTGTTTGGTTTTGTTCCAGTGCATCATGACACCATCTTAATGCGTCTTGGTTTGAGCAGTGCCCTCTAAGCAAATTCCCCACCAACAGCAGCTCTATCTCCTGCCTACGTCTTATGCAAACATTCCCATGTGGAAACAAGTTGATTTGGGGGTTTTGGTTATTGAGGTGGTCCTGAAAGAGAGGAGACAATGAGTGCATTTTCATCAACCTGGTTTTACGCACATTTTAATTTACACACAACAAAACCTGGGTGAAATGACAGAAAATGTAACGACGAAATATCGCTAAAATTGTCTCTTATCCTTTGTCTGCTCACTGTAACTTGGGACATTGAATGAAACATCAGGATCCTGCACCAACACCCATCACCAGCCAGCTGCACCACATTGGGCCCTGGTCCCATTTCTCTGAACTGAGCTGAACTCCTCCTCTCCTGCCTCACACGGTGCATATTCATCCGACCTAAGATATTGGGGTGAATACAGTTCAGCTCTCTATCTTTTATGACTGTCATGTTTAAAGGAAGAGCAGGCCATATTGGACTCTCCAGACCAACCCCACAGTGAGTTTGTGCTTCTACCATAAGGTTGAAGATACAGAGTTCCTATGGCAAAAAAATTGAACTCCTTTGTCTGTTGGCAATGAATATACCACATTTACACGAATGTTGCATGTTTTATGCACACTGGCTCATCTCTGTCTATTGATGTACTCATGTTATTATATGTCAGGTATATGTGAGTTGTCTCTAACTTGTTTTTTGTCTCCAACTCTTCTTTGAGCAATATCCAGTATCTTTTTGACTGACAGAGGTGTGGACCAGAGGAGAGGAATCTGGTCCTTACTAGTATGTCATGGATGGAACACATAATACCAGCTTCCATCAGTGGAAGTCTCCCTGGGGGGCCATCAACCCAGGTGCCCAGCGTTGTCCCTATTCCTCACAGCTGCTCCCAGTGTCTCACCAGGACACTTCCTGGAATACCTGATAAATTCTTGTTTTTTCTCGCCTCAAACTATGAAAACCCAGTTTCAGCATTTGTCTCTATTTTCTCTCCTCTTCATACCCTTCATCCCCCATCAGCACTCTTCATCATCAGCCCATCAGCTGTTAACCTGCCTCCGTTTCTTTCCAAGGTAAAGCACCTTTGACACTGACATTTGGTCAAGGCAGTACATCCTGTCACTCTTGTCTTTGTCTGTTTTTCTGAGCTAGTAATACTGTACATTATTGATTTTGACCTTGGTGGCACCTGTGGTAACCTGGTCAGTGCCGCGGTGCTTCCTTAGCTCAGGGCACAGGCCCAACATGCTGTGATAATAATGTATTAAAGCTCCTTGTTTTTCTTTTGCCTTCTGATATTTCTTCCAAACAAACCACTGCTGTTGCCACCGGTAAAGGTTCATACAAATCACTTACTGTTCAGCAGAGGAGATAAACCATCTCTGGATGTCTGGAGCAGCAAATGCCGCTTTCATGAAGTGGATAAAGGTTAAATCACTGCCGTGGGGCATCAATCAGCGATAGGTAACAGCAGCAGAAGTTGTAGGTTATGACTTTCAGGTTCACTCATGAAGATGAAAAGCTAAAAAGTAATACCTTTGCCCTAGTGGCCCTGCTCTGCAAAAAGCTGCACATTGGCTCTTCTTTCGAGAAGTCCATACCAGTGCACAGACCAGTGAGATGGAAGCAGTAATGTGAAAACAGCTCATACAGCAGAGGGGCAACGGTAAGGGCTATGAGGTTTGATAAACGTAATAATGGAGCTGGGGTCTGAACAGAGACAGGGTTACTGTAAAGACGCACACACACACACACACACACACACACACACACACACACACACACACACACACACACACACACAGAGAGATAAGTGTATTCCTTAAATGTTATCTCACAGTACTCATCCATACACAGAATATGCTCCCCAACAAGATTAAAGTGGTTTAGAGACTGTGTGTGTGTGTGTGTGTGTGTGTGTGTGTGTGTGTGCGTGTGTGTGTGTGTGCGTGTGTGTCTGTGTGTATGTGTGTGTCTGTGTGTGCATGCTTGCGTATATGTACATGGGTGTGTAAGTGTGTGGGAACCTTCAGCCCCATTAGATTGACTGAGATCACTATCTGTCTACTACTCTGGCATCTCGGAATAACCTCCTATCTGGACACACACACACACACACACACACACACACACACACACACACACACACACACGAGAAACACTCACCTGCATACGACCACTGCCTGTGTGATGACGAGGACAAAGAGTGACAGGGAGTGAAAAAGGGAAGGAAGGCGAAGAAGGTCAACAAACTCTGTAGACCCACAAAACCTTTTCAAGTGTCTCTAACCTTCAATGTTTCGCACCAGTTTATTCTTGTGTCCTTTATGTCTGCTATTATTGCATTTGTGTATGGCTGTGTGTGTACGTATGCGTCCTTTTGTTGTATCTGAATGTTTGTCTGTCTGCATGTGGCTGTGTCTGCATGCAGCTGTGTGCTGATAGGGCAGTAATGGGGTTTTTAAATGGAATCAGAGAGACGCAGTGAGGACAGGACAGACTGCTGATGTCAACACAGAGAGATGAGATAAAGTCTGTTTAGAGGTAGAGAAGGAAGAAGTGGGGGGAGGGCGGGTGATAACAGCACAGGACTGTGGAGTCACAGGAGAGGCTGCTGATGGCAGGGATAAGACTGAACTCTGGATGCTCCAATCCCATCAGCATCACAGAGAGCCTGAATACCTGCTGACAGGCTCAGCGAGTGGCCACCTGCATATCTGGCTGCCTGGTTCCCTGGTTTCCTGAATACTAATGGAGATGTTTGACCGACACACCGGTGTTGGTCCTTTAATGGAATAGTACCCAGGAACCAGGGAGCCACACCACCTCAAAAGATCTGGTAGAGAACCAAATGCAAGAAACAGAAAAATCATACACCATACAAACCTAACAGGCTATCTAGTGCATCATCTTTTGAGCTATGAAAAGAGTTTGCTTTCAGGACCCCACTGCCAAAGTAGAATCTGTGACAACCTGTGTAAGTTGTGGGTTATTAAGTTCCTGTCATGGACAGCAGGGCCTAACAGAGTCTAACCACCAACCCCTCATTCAAGCCCACAAACAGATGATTCCTCTCACGTTGAAAATTAAAGGTCAACAAATGATAATCCCCAAAACCATTGTCCAGACAGGGTTTTGTTATGGGGAGATGGTTGCCTTAAGCTAATTTGCTTCGAAACTTTTAGATGCACTTTGAACATACTACAGTCTCTGCCAACTTTCTCAATGTAGCCCAGAGTAAGTAAGGAAACACAATTTCTAAATAAGTTATTATACAAGGTTAGAATTGTACTCATGTGCCAATAAACCTAACGATCACTGTCCCGACTAAATTACCAGAATGTAAAACCACTGACGACTGACTTCATATTGACTGACAGATCTAACAGCTGTAAAACTGTCACTCTGACAACAAAGTAGTGAGAGGACGAAGCTGCATTACCCGACTGCAGGAGGAAAAAACTGTTTGGAAGTTTGCAAAGACTCCCTCCTCCTGAAGCCATCTGTCCCTCTGCAACCTTTTGTTCTGCACCCTGTACCCTTTCTCCCTCTCTGTCACTGTACCCTGCCTATCTTCTCTCTGTCACTCCATCCCCCTCTCTTTTACATTCTCAGTCTGTGTCCAGCTCTCTCCTTTTATATTCCCTCTCAATTCTCTCTCCATCTCTTCCTCTCCCATCCCCCTTATACCTTTCATTTGCTCGGATTTCCATCCCTCTCCTCAAATCTGCAGGAGACGTGTCAAAACAGAGTGAGGCTATCACCCGTTTTATGCCGCTCCCCCTGTGAAATGTCCTGAACTTAGATTGCCACCTGCGCCTCCTCTACCTCCCCCCTTCTCCCTCGTGTTCCAGTGCATGGGTGGAAGGTCGATTATGTATATTTTGTGAAACACAATATGATGCCGTTTTCAACTCTTGAACTTAAGTCTATTGTAGGGCGTCTTCAGGTTTTGGCCAGTTCAAGACAAAACATAAAGAGTGGATGAGTTTCAAAGCCTGCCAGATGGTGAGTGACTGCGAGGAGTTTTGTTAAATTAACTAATATCAAAGACTGGACTACTTTACAGCATTAGCCTTTTAAAATGAGTAGGTGTTACAACATGAACTCCCCACAACTTCAGTGTTGGTGTTTCATGTGTTAGGATTTACAGGATCAACCAAAATTGCCTTCTGCCCACCAATGTTCCCACCCACCACACAACTCTAAAAATTGCAACACCAGCTTCCTTAAAGTGTAAGTTCACCCCTATATTATGTCCCTGGAAATTAAAAAAATATGCCTTTAGAGTGCAGTGCTGGGAATACCCCCACACACAGACATTGTAGACACACACACACACACACACACAGACAACATCAGTCGCAGTAGAGGGACACACACACTTTTGCAACAGAAATTACTCAGGAGATAGAGGGTGTGTGTGTGTGTGTGTGTGTGTGTGTGTGTGTGTGTGTGTGTGTGTGTGTGTGTGTGTGTGTGTGTGTGTGTGAGACAGCTGAGGGGCAGTAGAGGAACGGGACGTCTTCGAATTGTACAGAATGAGGCTGTTTCGAGATTTAGTTTCAGCATCGATTTGAAAATAAGCACGACTTTCCAGATTCCCACTAACAAGTGGTCGCTGGTGGCGAGGAGCTGCACACTTTGATTCGAGGGTGTTTAACCTTTTCAAATGTACATGTCATGATGCCGACATGTCCCACACAGTTGACTTTATGTAAGCATTGGTCCTAAAAAATCCAAGACAGTTAGAAACACTGGGTGGCATTTTGATCCATGTTCAACCCATAAATGTAGATTGTTAAATACATTTGGTAAAAATGACATATTAAAACCAGCATTAATGTATTTCATTGCAGTCATATTATTCAGTTGGTTAGTAAAATTACTTTACAGCTCAAAAGACACATTTAAGTGTGCAGTATCTCTTTAAATATTTTGCCTCGATGAAGTGTTTTGCTCTGGACTCATCTCGGTTAGTAGCACGCTTCACATTCTAGACAAACAATATCTTAATAGTTAAAATTCATGACTTCTCAGTAAAAACATTGTAATTCCCTCACTTCATGTACACTGAAAAACCGTGTTCAAATGCATACAAGCATTCATGATGAGTCAGGTGTTGAAAAGTTGCTTCTCTTAATGCATTTACTATCTTTTCTCCTAGTTTGACCGTGTCATTAAGTGATCAGAGGAAACAGTCACGAACAGGGTCGGCCCCGTGTGACAAGAGAGCTGAATTTGCATCAAAATTAACATTTACTTTCTCTGTCTCATTAAAACGATAAGTGGGAAAAAGTGCTTCCATTAATTTCAACACATACTATCGTACAGAAGGAGCACTGAGCTGTGGCAGGGTTTCTCTGATCCCTGATCAGTGCAACCCCTGAATAATATGTGTGGGTGAAATGCCATAGATCTGACTGAGTAAGGAAGTGGAGACTCATCAGTATGATGCATGTGTTTGTGGTAGTTTATGGATTCTTGTTAGCCTTGATCAGTGACATTAAGTGTTATTGTTTTAACTCAAGCACTAAAGTTTGCAAAGTCTGCCTCCTTCATTTTTTTTTTTGAGGTTACTAAACATCTTCAGGTACATTCCCACCACCCTTTGGACTGGACTTGGAGTTATGCAACTTGTGACGTAGCCAGCTAAGATGTGTCCATGTATTTGGTAAGTTTTATTTAAAGTGTCTTAAATCTCATCTGGATTTTATCTGCATACAGGGCAGTTGAAAAGACAATTGTAAATGGGGCCTCAGCTGTAGCCCCCTGCACTTGCTGTGAATCAGTTCATAATTTGTGTGAGACAGACAAGTGTCATTAGTTGTAGCTGTTTTTGTAGCCTGGCCTCACAACCATTAAAGAGTTCACAGTCTGAACATTCAGTTGCTTTTTAGACCTGAGGAGTTCCCTTTCTTCTCTTTCACAATTTAACTGCTGCACTGACATGCAACAGAGACAAAAACGACCCACTTTTTAGAGCATAATACCCTTTTCAGCAGTTGAAACAAAGAAATGTATTCCCGGCCCCTGGAGGATAAAACACATGGACCCATTGATCATTGTTTTTTAGTTTCTTGTCTTTTCATGTTCAACATTTTTTGCCAGTCATTTCTGTCAATATTAGTGATCTTTATCTCCTGTATTTTGTAATTCAAGTTTACAGCAGATTGAATCAGAAGAGCAGAAGAGCCCTTGAGCATTTCTATATATTCTAGATTGTTACCATGGCTTTGAAACTTTTTATATTGTTTTGCCAACAAAAGGCTTTTTTCTAAATGTACGTAGCAGAAGTTTAAAAACGTGAATAAAAATAGAAAGTTAATTATTTATTTACAAGCCTGCTGCAGCACGTATACCCCAGTTGATCCCAACACACTCCCACTGATCGTTCAGTCACCTTCATTAGAAGTTAAACTGCAGCCGCTCCTTGCTGGTCATGTGTTAAAGTTCATTAATATCTAGTCAACCTGCGGCTCAGGCTCACCATCCAGCTGCCTGCCAAACTCAGCCATCCAGCCGTGTCTTTACTGGGTTGCTGGTTTAGAACTCATCTGCCAGCCCAGTGCCGTCGTTTGGAATCCTGTTAAACACAGAGCTTCTGTCTGGCCTTCTGGCTCCTGTTCATTCACTTTTGTAAGTTATAAAATATATATCTTAAAGCGTCATCTGTCTCCGCTCCTGTAGAGGACAGAGACCAATTGAATCAGGAGGTCACGGCTTCTGATATTAAATTTAACCGATTTAACTGTAAAAAAATATTCATCTTTGATGTGATGAGACAGAAAAAGTAGAGAACTGTGATTTTTGAATAACAGAAGTGCTTCTCTGGTGCAGGAACAGTGGGGTGACCTCTCTTGCGAATCCTTTTTTATACCCATATAACTCTAAATGTGTTCCAGGTGTCAACATGTACAATAACACTATGACAATGGTAATGAAGGCCTCAGAATTAGAAAGGAATACTGGTGTCTGGAAGTCACTCTCTCCTGCATTTCCAGCCATCATACACATTCAGCCTTTTACTGAGAAGGAGCTCTGATCACTTCTTAATGTTCACAGTCGTTAGCACTGTTAGTGTGGCTAATCTGTTAGCTGTAGCCCAGATGTTCTGTGCATCCAGGGGTCATTTTGGCTTCAAGCACACTCCTCTAGACGCTGTGTGTTCTCTCTTAAAGCGCGCCAAGTCTGGCCCACTTAGAATGTGTTAAATAGATCTTACAGAGCCAGCCAAGTGTGTGTGTGTGTGTGTGTGTGTGTGTGTGTGTGTGTGTGTGTGTGTGTGTGTGTGTGTGTGTGTGTGACAGTAGTAATAGAGCGTGAGTCACTCTGTTTGTGCCTGTGTGTACGCTTCTGTGCATTATAACTGCAAGTAGCCAAATGTGGGTGGATCCATCGAGGTCAGTGATTGGCCACCTGCCCTTCGGTGCCTTTGGGGCAGGGCCAGTCACATTAGCAGTTTGGTGTCCCTCCAGAAAGCAATGGGCCAAATTAATTGTTATTTGACCTGACAGTCGTTCACAGAGGCAAAAGTGAGGAAACGACTTGGAGGCCCACCAGCTATATGCTGTTCCAAACGCAATGGAAAACTGTGCAGAAACCTCCTGACAGCACAAAGAAGTTTCTGCCACTGTAAATCACCGCAAAGGTAACCAGCAAGCATCTGACAGATGGCACGCTGACAGAGAGAGGCCAAATTCAACATCCACTCAAATCAGCACACATTTTTAACCAAATGACATCATGTCACATTAAATATATTCAAACATCCACTATCTGTTGGCTGGTTTGATTAGATATCAGGGGGATGGTTGAGGGATTAAAAGGCTGCTGTGTAAAACAGGTTGTGATTATCCTTTCTGTCTAACATCAGCCTTACAATGTACGAAACTTGTTACCTTACTCTTTGCATGTCAAATCTTTACATGGTGAAAGTCTCAAAGTATCCAATATCCTCAGTTAACAGACATGAGACACCACATACAGTTTGTTGGCATTGATGAAGCACTGAGCAATGATGATTGTAACTACACACATCCAACGATATAATGGCCATGCTTCATGCAGATGTCTTGTCAGAAGTACATAAGAACAGATGCTGCTTATACAGTACAGGTAGGTGTGCATTCTGTGTACATGTGACTATTTATATTTCCTTGAATAAAAGCACAGCGATATAATCAACTAAATACCAGGACAAGTTGTGCATCTTCCGGTCCTGCGAATATTTCACAATAAAAAAACCTGGTTAAAATGTATGAATCGATTGAGTCAACAGAAATTCTAAAGTGCGTTACTTCTTTAAAACAGGTACAGTTTATGAACTGTCAATATTTATGTTCGGGACCTATTCGACAGACATTGAAGCTGTGGTGAAAGATCATTTTCACTGTCTGTTTTGCTGTGAATTCGCACAGTGCGTGGAGATAATAGGCGAGACGCCGACTCTCTTGAAGAGCAGCATATAGCTCACTTGCAGGAGACATGCCTGAGATGTGCGTCTCACAAGGGCAGTAGGGTGATCATATGGAGAGCAAGATGTTCGCCATGCAAACGCTCCTCTCACACATCCAGTGTGGCCCAGGCCCATTGGATCAAATGCAGCTATTATTGCTTGAAAGGCCCCAAAAAAAGCTCTCCACTCTTTGTGACGTTTTCGCTGTAGGCACATGCTATCAGATTAAACCAGTGAACTTCAGGTGAGTAAATCACGCCTTTATGATCTTAGTAGAGCTGATTGCTCATAGATTCTGCTGTATGGTGTTAGGGATTTCGGCTGATGGTCATAAACTGTATGGAAATTATGCCCCTGCACTTGAAAAGAGCGTAATTCATCTACAGAGCGGGCCACATCCTGATCTCTGAATTATTGCCGTTAATGCAAGTTAAAGAACAGAAAGTGTAATTTGGAAATTGAAAAGCCTGGCTACCATGGCTTCATTTTCATATATATCATTTTTACAGCAGCTGTCACAGAGACTTGCCATTGTTTCCCCTCCGCAGGGAGAGCAGCATTATTGCCTTATCAGAGAAATGAGACAGGCTCGCACATTTAGCTTCAGTGCACAGGAATGCACGTTAAAAACCCTCTGCCCTGATGTGCACATCGAGTATCGATAATGGGACGGGGTCAGTAGCTGTCTGCAATAAGAGGAAACCTCTGAACGTCTGTGTTATATAGTTGGGAGAGCCGTGGGTGTCATGTGTGACTTCTGCCACCTTATATACGTTTATTTTAATGGTGAACACGGCCTGTGTGGGTCTTCTCTACCCGTGATTCAGAAGGAAGTGTATTAGAGGAGGTTAGCTCCATGGTACAATTCACTAATTTGTCCTCTAAAGGAGACATTGTGAAAGTGGTGATGCACCAAGAATTTTGCCCAGCCTGGACATACAGTATAAAATGCCTCTATAATGCCTGGACCTCAGCGTTAATAGAGGGAAATAAGAACAACCCCAGGGTTCTTTTCAGCAGTGTAGCCTGGCTGACAGAAAGTTATAGCTCTACTGAACCATGTATCTCTATAACCCTCAGCAGTAATGACTTTATATGAACATCTTAACAGATAAAAACTAAACTATTGGAGAAAAAGAAATCACACCCTTCCCACATCTGGTAATGTCCAGTTCAGTAACCTTGGAATTGACTGCACAGCCAGATTCATATTTAGACGGCTTCTCTCCAATAGATCACTCTGAGCTGATTTCATCGAAACCATTATTAACCTCTCTGTTAGACAATATTCTTACTAGGCTATCTGAGGATGCTTTACCTTGAATTACCACTTTCATATTAGAGTTCAGGAATGTATCTCTATTAACATACCATAACCACAGGCTTTTAAAGTAGGAGTAATTAAACCCCTCTTGACCCAGATGTTTTAGCAAACTATCGACCCATATCCATCCTCCCCTTCATTTCTAAAATTCCCAGAACAGCTGTTGCAAACCAAGGTATGTTTCAATATTTCCTGTTCGGATTTAAGGAACACCATAGCACAGAAGCAGCACTGGTGAAGGTTACCAGTGATAACTATGGCCTCAAATGTCATGTTAGAGCTTGGAGCCTGTATTTGAGGAGATAGACCCACAGGAATTTCATGGTTCTGTGTTTTAGACGTTGGGGTTCATCCTCTGGGAAGCAAGAACAAAATGTTATGGAAATTCATCTAATAGTTGCTATTGGTATTTCTGTATGCACTAAACTGGTGGACAGACTGAGTGAGTGACTGAGGGACCTATACTTCCATTCCTCGTGCCATATGCCATAGCTTGGGTGTCAGGGTGTATTCAAAAGCACTTTTAAACAAACTGCAAGTATAAAACATCTTGAAACCTTGCACGCTGGGAGATTTTATGTTCTTAAGTTAAATGATGTAATTATTATTGTAATGATTATTTATTTTGATAATACTTTAGTGCTACATAATCATAGGAATTTGATTTGTTTGTTTTACTATCCAAAAACAATTAGAAACAAGACTCACCTGTCTTTTTGTGTTTCTAAAGTAAGACACTATACTGTGCTCTATATGCACCAATATGCTATTCAGCTTGTTATGTGTTGTTTATTTTTAAAATGTGACATACAACACTTCAGACAATGATACAGCTCATTTCAGTATGAATGTCTGCTTTGCTATGTCAGAGCCGAACTCTCATACACGTTTTGGCCAGAAGCACAAATTGATACAGAAAAAAACCAATCTTCTCACAGGATCCCTTAATGCCTCAAACACCTAACACAAAAACACAGAGAGAAACACGTGCACAAATGCACACACATGCATGAAGAAACAACACGCGTGCATACACACAATCATGCTCCCTAAGCAAATCAGAAGTGACGTCGCCACCTATGCATGCCAGGAACATGCGGAGAGAGTGAGAGGAGGACCGGGAGAGAGACAGTATGTATGTACGGGAAGTGACATGCCCGCTAGTGCATGCCAAGATCATACAGTGTCCATGCCAAGTGCAAAAGCACATGGACACAAGAAATGGGATGCAAGTAGTAGGAAGTCAAAGTGAGTGGGATTCTGAAGCAAGATTTATTCACTCTGTGTGTGTGTGTGTGTGTGTGTGTGTGTGTGTGTGTGTGTGTGTGTGTGTGTGTGTGTGTGTGTGTGTGTGTGTGTGAGTGTGAGATGCACTGAGAAACACTAAGTAATGCAGGGACAAGATAATGCACACAGACCACTCTGACAAGTCCTCTTAAGGACAGAACAACATATTTATTTTGCAGGAGAGAAGATACTATTCTGCAGAATAAACTGAGGGAACAGAGGGAGTAAATGGTTTGTAAGTGAGGGCTGATCTGCCAAGTCCAATACACAACAACATCCTCATCCTTCAAAGACAAAAACTAAAACTGTCTCATGAAATCCACAGAGTGGGGGCACTGTGTGTGTGTGTGTGTGTGTGTGTGTGTGTGTGTGTGTGTGTGTGTGTGTGTGTGTGTGTGTGTGTGTGTGTGTATGGTTGTGTGTTATATTCACACAGACCATCATATTAATTTAAGGCAATGCAATGTAAATTTAATTGATTTGAGGCAGTGGTAATTACAGGACATTGTTGCTGTACCAGTTTGAGCTGTACCAGTACTGGAAGCAATGTAGGTACGCCGAGAAAATAACAAATCCTGTAAAGAAAACCACAATTATCCATTGCTCATCATCATTTTAGCACAAACCATCTGAACACACAGCGGTTGTGTGCAGAAATGTAGATGCTAGTAGCTATTGACCAGTGGTGCAGTGGGAAAGAAATTCAGCCATGGGACCAACCTCTGGGACCAGAGATGAGATGAGATGGGGGCTTGAGTTGTAGTGATGGCTGATTACATATGTAGCCACAGTGTATAATCACATGACCAGTGAACGAACACAGTGGGCATTCAGCGTGCTCTCATGCACACCCTGAATGACAGGCACAAAGAGTGGGCTGGTAAAGATAGACTGGGCCTGTTAAACCTTTATGAATGTTTTAATGATCCAGCAGGCCACCAAAGTGGTAGCCAACCAGAATTCATTATCTATGGATCCTTGCATCTGCCTTGATGTACATACTGAGAAAGCTGAGCTAGCACCCTCTTATAGGAAGGTACACCTTTCAAGAACCCAGCCACAACAACATGTTCGTTAAAGATTTGAATGGAAATTGATGTATTGTGGGTTGAGGTGAAGATGTGTCTGATGGGCTGGTCTGGGAGGATGCACTGGTGACCGGGAGAAGGGAGACTCAGTGTGGGGGTTCAGCCTCAGGCATCATTCCACCTGAGCATATTAAGGGCCACCCAGCCAATACCTACAACGAGGCATGCAATGGGTATGCACCAAACTAAATAAGAAGGGATGAGGGAGGGAGGGAAGAGATGATTAAGGAATGAAGGTAGGGATAATGGTAGGAGGTCGAATGGATGAGGGAGGAAGGATGAAGGAATGTTGGTAAGGAAGAGCTGAGATAGTAATGAGGAAGAAGGGTGAATGGATGAATGATAGGGAAAGGGTGGGTTGAAGACCTTGAAACAAACCGACGTGATTGGTTGACTGGGTATATGTCGCCTTGACAGGTGATTAGAGGTGTGGCCCAGCTCCCAGACCTAAGTTAACTAGTTAACTTAATTTTTGAATGTTTGAAGCTGTAAATATGTAACAATAAGACATTAGACAAAATGGTGAGGCTTTGATTGGTGTAAAATATAAAAGCAGCGTCATTATAACTGAGTCTGGTAGACATGACAAAAGCAGCTTCCAGGCTTAAATGTCACAGTCTGGGATTCATAGCTTTATTTAGCTGCTTAATAGGTACTGGAGAATTTATAAAGTGGACCTGCAGACCTGAAGTGAGTCAAAGTACCTCAAGCAATGACCCAAACTGACCAAATCTGTCTAGTTTCCTCCCCTGTGGGCCAGTTGTATGTCTTTGAAAGGTAATCAGCCAACAGACTCAGACTGCTTGAAATAACACAAATCCTGTTAGTTTCATTATTGTGAATCACAAATTAAAAACAGCTGTCATCAAATAAATTCCTCAAGATATTGCAGTTTCCACATCATTAAAATGAGCAGTTTTTTCATCGGAGGGAAAGGTTTTGCAGGAAGCTTCTTAATCGAGGCAGTCTAGTGTCTCCAAACCTTGGCAAGTACCAAAGTAAATCTGTCCCTGAATTCAAAACACGGCAGATCAATAGCAGCTTAAAGTACATTTTTAGGGCATACATTTCAAATGCTAGAAAACACACTCTGTCCCTAAAGCTTTCCACATGCTCTTTTCCAGCCCTACACATTGTGGAGGTCCACACATTCTGTCAGTCTGCCACCTGTGCCTCCAGAGCCATAGTTTCCTGGTTAGACTCAAAGGTACCGTGATTTTGAGAAAAGGACCCATTATTAAGGGTCGCCTTGAAGCGACAGACATTTAGATCCCAAAGGCGTTTCTGTGAACTACAAAAGCCCAGAAAACCCCTCAGGATGTTGATGCTTTGAGGATTTTAAACGCCGTATGGAGCTGATGGTTATTTCTCAAGAAACCAAATTAGAACCATTAGAACAGCTAATGCCATTTGTCTTTTTAAAGCAATAGAGCTGCATACTTTGAGCCAAAGCCTAACACGTTATCCCATCGTCCTCTTAGCCAGGTAAGATCCTGTCCCAAGCTGTTGGTAAATTATCATAAACACAAAGTGGACACACTTGTAGAAAACCAGCTCCATCGTAGTACTAGAGGTGAAAAACTCCACAGGGAGCCTTTGATAAACTGCATACACATGGCAGGTATTTGCATATGAGCAGTGATACGCTGCTTGTGACACAGTGTACAGTGTATGTGTCACTCTTGTTTAATGAAGTGTGAACAAAAAAAAACACATTCTCTCATATGCAGTGACTGATGCAACCCTAAGAGGCGTCCCTGGCAAAACACAAACGCAATGGCAACAAGAAAATGTCTGAACAGATGATTGCAGAGGAAGAAGATCTCTGCCACCCACTCACACTCTCAATGTGTTCACTATTAACAATGAACCCAGGTCACATGCTGCTATCGTATGGTGTCTTGTTTTATGGGATTCCTGAAGGAATGTCTGTATTTTGAAAATATTTCCTTTCAAGCCAGAAGCTGAGTAGAAGCGACGCTGCTGATGAATGGATCCTCAGGCATCGAGACGGCTGCAGGCCAGTGGTTAAATTAAGGACATTTTTAGTGTTTGTCTGCAATGACTGAAATTGCTCTGTCAGCTGTTGACTGTAGCAGGAGCACACACAGATGGATGTGCACTCACCTGCCTACGCATGCACACGCACACACAACCCACACGTAGAGCAGAACACACGGCGTTCGGCATAGAGCTAATCAACTGTCTAATCATCTGTCAGGTCTCATATTCATCATCAGGCTACAGACATATGGCTCTGCTTTGATCAGGAGACTGTGCGTATTTCTATTTGTGTGTGTGTGTGTGAGAGTGTGTGTGTGTGTGTCTGAGTAAAGAGACAGCCCAGAGTCAAAGTGTAGTTGTCAAAGTTGAACAAAACAGAAAAATCTGCATCAGAACACAGATGAAGGTGCCCCAAACAAAGCATTATTCAATGCCCTCCAGAATGACATAGAAACATTCTGTCATCTGATGCTTATTTCAGCTGGAGGACATCTTCTGTCTGTGCTGTCTTCTCTCTGGGTGTGTTATGGTTGAGATTTGGTCAGGTAAATGCAAACGTATATGTGCAATATCTTTGATTATAAAAAATACAGTCCTGCTGGGACATTGACTCAGTATGAAGATGGGAAACATGATGGCTTCGCAAAAGTGAAGACTTTCCAATTCCTCTCCCTTGGTCCTGCCCCCCCCTGTCCCCCTTCAAATGGAGCCACAAGGAGTAGCGCTAGAAAATCTTTCCCTTAGATTTGGGACAACACTCACTACGTCATCAACAGCCCACCAAAGTGAATACAGTGACAAATAATAAATTTCATTTTCAATTGCTGCTGGGTTAAAATACGATATTCTGCTGGATTTAAACATTTATTCATGGTTATTTTTGCAAGATTTCTTTCTTACATTTATGAGCATTTTACCTGCAGCGGTTGTCCATTCGTAAAGCATTAGTGAATTTCCGTCTACCCCATTCGTTTCTAGGGGGGTCCTGAAAACACTAGGGTTGAAGAGGTGTTTGAAGCACTAGATGGCCTCGACCCCAACATCACATGGAGATGGGACAACACTACCCCTCCACAGCCAAGTGCAAAACAAATGGGTAGGGCCAAGTGGTAGGGCTAAGGGGGGAAGTGGGACAGGGCATGACTCTCAATTGGTTGAGTATGTTTCGGCAGGATTTGGCTCCCACGGCTCCGGCCCCCTATTGACGCAGATGCTGGGTCCAAACGACGTCATAAGTGCAAGATAGCAGCTTTCGTACACGGGATGTTCTGGCCTAATTTTTGAATAGTGGGACGAAGTGGAGACATGTTATCCATCTTAATATACAGTCTATGTGCTGGTACCGACTGTCTGACTTTTCATTTAAATTTGTTTTACTTGGTTACACTAAACGCAAAGGACATCATCTTCTAAGCCCGTAGTTGTAGAAACGGGGGGAAATGGGATGGTGTTGGTCCTTCAGCTCACTGAATGTCCAGGGAGAAGCCAGAGCCAGGCTTTCTGTTATTTACAGGAAACCATGGCTAGAAATGGCTTCAGAGAGATAATGATATTCCTGTGGTTTGATAAGGAGATGAGTATCTGCAGGATTGGCTGGCTGTGATTGTTTAAACCAGATATCTGCTGAACTGGGCTTCATTTCCCTGAATGGAGGAAAATGCAGCATAGGTCAGTGTGATTACATGTCGTTAACAAAACTGTGGAACTTACCTAGTTTTCCTTTATAACACTTATCACACTCTGTCTCTGACATGCTACCCATTCATCAACCGAAACTTCACAACCAAACTTTCTGCCTCATATTCTGCTCTGGCACAGATAATTGACATTTGATGCAAATATGACAAACAGAATTGTAGAAATTTGTGTAAATTTAGGATAAAATTGCAAGGGAACGATACACCTGGATAGTTCCACACAGCAAACGCTGGATATTGCAAACATATTTCTGACTAAATGTGTAACCATCTTTCTCTAAAATCTAAAGATGTTTAAGCAAATTGTGACCATTCCATAAGCTTAAGTGTGTATTTATCATTGTAACCATGACAATGAATGTCTGGTGCACTGTCGCCTGTCCACTCTGCATGTTTCACGTCATGTCAAGACAACGGTGTGGTATACTTACCTCTGTCGGGGCGCAGGGACAACCTATATGATCATTAAGGGTTGGATGACTTGTTGAGTTTATACATTTGACCTCCTGGGCTCCACTCTTTGGAAGTTTCCAAGGCATACAAGAAGATCCTGGGCTGGAACCTAACACATTGGAGAGATTACACATCACATCTAGTATGTGAGCACCTCTGGAAACCCCAGGAGTACCAAGGTGGACAGTGTCGGGTAGAGGGATGTCGGGACTCTGCTTCCACAGCAAAGGTTTTGCAAATGTGGCAGAAAGTGGATGTGACCATCTTGATTCTGCTGCCCCAATCAAATCCTAGTGCATATTTGAAGAGTGGTTGATGACACATGGTGGATGAGTTTATTCTCAATTGAGCTCAGAATATATAACAGTTATTTTCCGAAGGAGTTCAATTTGACCTGGATTTAGCTGACAGGGGTTTCCTACAAGTGACAAGAGGATAAAGCAAAAAGGATAAAGATTGTCACCTGTAGCTGCTTCTTCAAGGGACACACATCGGAAGTGGGCAGCACGTACTGTATAACGTCTGGTCATTTGTGCACAGTCAGTTATCAATACATTAAATGTGTTCTGTACAAGACAGGACAAGGGCAGAGAGAGGAGCACAACCTCACACCTGTCAGATGTGTCTTTATTTGATCCTTTTCCAGGATTGTCTCTTGCATATGTTATCACATCTGTGTCTGGTAGTCTCAGCCCCACACTCACTAACACACACACTCACATATTTGTCGTTATATCAGTCCGTTAGCTTGGCCCTTAGAAGTGGAAGCTCTCCACTACAGAATAGAGAATAACTAACCCCCAACTTTCCCTGGTGTGTGTGTGCGTGTGTGTGTGTGTGTGTGAGAGGTATGTCAGATGGCTGTGTGTGTGTACTGACCAGTTTCCACAGAGCTTGGTGGTGGTTCAGTGCTCTAAGTGCTCATTAGGAGCAAAACAGTAACGTGTGTGTGCAAGTGCGTGTGTGTGTGTAAATGACAGGAAGACAGAGTGACAGAAAGAGAGAGGTGGAGGGGGGGAAGAACTACAGATAGAGAAGGCAATTTAGCAATCATTCAAATGCCTGTTTACCCTTTGACCCCCACTTCCTCTTTTCTTTTGTCTGCATGCATGTTGTTGTCGTTCTCCATCTTTCTTAACCTCTTTCTTTTCTTCCTCTCCCACCTTCTCTTCCTCTTTGCATTCGTTTTCTTCAGTGCCTCTAGGCATATACCCCGTCATTCTTTTGGCCACTTTTAACAGTTTCCCAGATCCCTAATTGGACAACCATATCTAGACATCTAATTATAATGTAAAAAAAAACCTAGAGAGGGGAAGGGTGTGTGTGTGTGTGTGTGTGTGTGTGTGTGTGTGTGTGTGTGTGTGTGTGTGTGTGTGTGTGTGTGTGTGTGTGTGTGTGTGTGTGTGTAGTTATACATTCTTTGAGGCTGCTTGGATACATATCCCAAAATTCAATTTCAGTTTTTACTTTCTGGCTCTCCACATACAATTAAACAGAATATGCAGACGAAATAGCATTAAAGAGGATTTTAATTTGTATTTTTGTGAGATAATTCAGTGCCAGTTTTCTTCATATTACATTACATTATCCGTTCTAATGCTGTTTACAATAACAGTGCCAGAATGATCAGTCATTTTGGAATCAGAGTCCTTGGTTTTTACACAGCAATGAACAAAAATCAGCTTCTCATTTCCAGCTCATGACGGTTGATTTTGCATCCTGAACTGTAACGAACAGATTCGATCAGCTATGGCCAGCTCTCTTATTAGCCCTAACTCTGTGAACAGATCCTAATGGCTGCAAACTGAGTCTGAAGCTAAGATATCAGCCCTTACCTGACAACGATCCATAAGACATGGAGATAAGGGGCAGTGTCTAAATGAACATAAATGAGTGTAAACCTCCCAATACACAGCAAAAGGAAGAACATAAGAACATAATCCCGACCTCTGACATCAAAGCATTGTATCTCCCATACACTGTGCTAATCCTGAATGTAAGTAGTAATCCTGAATGGTAATCTAACTTGTGCTTTAACGTAATTAGCATGATATGTTCGTTGGCATTCGTACTTTAGGTATAGTAAAATTGATACGCTGTCTTCACACCGAACACGAAGCCACATTTTTGCGCGATGAGATTAAACACAGAGTCAGTGCAAAGATGCGAATAGACAGAATTTGACATGAAAATCAAGTCATATCGCCCCACTTGCTCTAGTTCAAATATAAGAACTCCAGCAAAATACATTTGTGTGACGCAATGTCGCAACAGCCAATCAGCTTTGAGACTGAAAGTCCCCCGAGACCTGAGACGGAAACCTGAGCAAGCAAACTGGCCACCAGTCAGTGTTGGGTAGTGCTAGACTCACTTGTACTTCAAGCAATGTGATCTGTTTGTTGTGGCCTTCAGCATCGCATCTTAGCTCATCACATTCAGGTTTCCCGTCACTGTACATCCTGTGCTAAATGTAAAACCTTGTTTTACATTAATATCTGTATAAGTCTGGGATATTTGTAGTCATACATTCAGTTTGTGTTTTATAAAAGTGCCCTAGTACTACAGCTATTTGAAAAGTTGCCTCAGGCCAAATGATATGTCGTCTTATTTTAGTTGCAATGGATATATTCACTTTTTAAAATAACTTGGGGCCTCATTTATAACCATTGCATACACACAAAATGGGGCCTGAAAGGGGCTCCCACACAAATGTTGGGATTTTTTTGACCAATGCATATGAACATGGAGACTTGGAGGACATTGGTCTTACAATTGATGATTTGGCAAATTGAAGCCTGATTGTAGAAACTTGGAATTAGGTCTCATAAAGTTTTTTTTCCACCCAAACATCATAGTTTCCTGAACACTCCATTTTACATGTATGCACGGATACAGAGAAACCAGAGTTTTTGAAATTGTATTGACTCTATTGAGTTGCTTGTTTGTTTTGGACAAATATCTGCATTAGTGTGGACGAAAAAAAAAACATTTAGCTTTGCTTAGTGAAGTCCACTAAATCAGCACAGGTAAAATTATATTTTTTACAGCCAGTACAAATTATATGTACTTTATATTGTATATTTCATATACAAACTAAGTGTAAAAATAACAAAAACACATGATTGGAATTTTGATAGTTTCAATGCTGAGCGATGCTGATGTCTCGTGGCTGTGGTTTAATGATGACTTATAGGAGTGATGTACATCTTCTCATCCAACTCTCAGCACAACAGTTGGGTGAAACACTGGCTGCAATACAAATGATGTATTTAAAACGTGCTTCCTGAAAAGAACCTTAAATGGAATCATTTCCTTCCATTAGGTTTTACTTTCTACACTCGCTTTTATTTGGAACTGCTCAGCTAGACTTGTTCCTCGTAAATTATGTGTTTCCACCATGTGCATCTACCAGTTGACACTCTGCCTACTGGCTGTTATCCACACTTCTGAGTTCTCCCTTGGACATTTTAACCAACAGCTGCTGATGAGATGAGGATTCCTTTCCCCAGATCTCTATAATTGGAGCCTTGAGAAGGAAAAAAACATACTGGAGCACATCACGGCTGCAGGACACAAAGCCCCCATGCTGCTCTTCCTAGAGTACGCTCTCCAGTATTCACGCCCAAAACAACCAAATGAATAAATTACAACTGCTGACCAGGACTAACAATAGCTTCACTTCAGTTGTTTATTTCCAGGAAAATTGGTTCCCTCTTAACTCAGGTGCTGCTGTGGGGCTGCAGTGTATGTGCTGATTCAGGTGGACTGTGGAACACAAATCGGCAGCAGAACAAAAGGGCGGGGGGGGTGTGTTTTAATATAAAAAACAAGTGGTGCTCAATTGCGCTTGCTGAATCACATTTTAGCCATCTCATGCTGGAGACGCTGTTTTTTCTGCAAGCCATTTTGCTCTCTTTGGGAGTTTACTTCAATCATTTTGCTGCTGTGTACAACCCCCCCTCAGGCAAAAGTAAATGGCATGCCATGCCTGCTATCAGGACAGATAATAAAAATGAAAACTAAACATCCCAACTCTGCATTCAGGGCAACTGGAGGAATGAATTCTACCCCCAACACAGGGAACAACACAAAATACAGAGGAGTCACTTTTACCCAAACACTGATGGTTCATTCCCTTCATTCTTCAAGGCCCTTTGTGGCTAAATACTGAAGTGCCAGATGATTCCTACATGGACCCGACACGGTCTGTGCAGCCGAGTGCAATGACTCCAACATCACTATAGTATCTGAGCTGCTCAGGTATCTGCCGACAATTATCAGCAAGCCTATACACATTAGGCCTGATTTCTATGAGAAGCCACATCTCTGCTCAACTGTCGGGTCAGTTGAAAATTCCAATCAATCATTTCTGGTATAAACCTTCATCAACAACCTTAAATAGGATATAGAACATATCCACATCTACCTTCTGAGACTTAGCACTGCCACCTAATACATAACCTGTATATTGTATTATTGTCATAAATTATTATTACTAAATAAATTATTTGATATGCTAAACATCAGCATGTTAGTATTTTCACATAAACTTTCATATGATGCTGACAGCAGCATTTTTGCTCAACTGCTGTTATTCTGACAGAGCTGCTAACATTCATAGTCCATTAAAGCTACCCCAAGTAGACTACATAACATAGAATGATATTATGTATTATATTAGGACATATTTAAACTCTAAATGATTTTATTGCCAGTCAATCTATTTGAACTTGATACAATGTGAACCACTTTTTATTCAGCCCTTCTCTTCTAGAGCCAGATTGAAAAAAAGGTGATTTTCAGTACAAACACAAAGGGACTTTTCTTTGGGTTATAATTAGCAGCTAATTATGTGTTTCCTCCTATTAACACTTTTAATTTCTATTAGTAGAAACATTTTCTAAAGTATTTTCATTACACAAGGACCAACTTAACTCTGACATACAATGATCAGCAGGGTGGAAATTAGCTTAAACCAATTACCTTTTTTTGAAAAAGATATTTTCAGCGAATATTGATTAAACCAATGGAAAACAATCATGGCTGTGCAAGCCTTTCTTGTTAGTAGACAGTTAGCATGCAGCACATGCAGCTTCATGTAGTTGATTATGAAGCAGCACATTGTCTTGTTTCTGTTACTGTATGCATACTGTTCTCTTCACCTACAGTATTAATTCAGGTTGAAGTAAATGTATGTTCTCTATTACAGTTGTTTATTCTCTGACCAGCCCACGGTCAATTGCTACTGTTGGTTACTTTTGTTATTTTTTCTCTTGATGCGCTTGGGAAGATTTTTTCTTCAGTATAAATAATGAAAACAGTGGTTTGTTTTGTTGAAACAACTCTGACCACTTATTGTCTCTCTGTGCAGTTTCAAACAACACACAGTGACAGTTACACCACAATGTCCATCCCAGTTTTAATAGACCAGTCTCCCCTCGTTCCAGGGACAAGGTCCAGCATATTTTCCACACTGGTGATTGACTCATTGGCCGCCTGCTGCCCTCCATCGAGGAGCTGCATGACAACAGGGTGAGGAAAAGGCCAGGGAGGATTGCCAGTGACCCTAAACATCTAGTTAACCATCTGTTCCAACGCGTTCCACTTCGAGATCGTCCATGAAACCTAAAAATCGCCTCTCCACACCAACAGGCACCAGTCATCATTCAAGATGGCCATCTTCCACAAGACTCCCCGGACGCAGCTCGTCCATGTATGTTAATATGAGATGCCTTCACTTTTGCATGATTTCACAGTGCTCACTGTCTGTATAACCTCAGACGTTGCAAACACATTTCAGCCTCAGACATGTACAGTACAGTCGCCAACGTGCAGAATTCAATTCATACATCTCACTCTTTCCACTGTGACTTATTTTATGGTATGCTGGACCAGTGCACTAATGAATACTCATTATGCTTCCTCCTGGAGCTACAGCTGAACCATTTGCAGGACTGCTCAAATGCACATATTTAATGAGGCCCCTACGTAGAGATCTATTTGTAGTCTCATGTTTTTTGAATGTCACACTTTTTTTTGAGACACACAATCTTACCTTTACACCAGGTGCCGTTGAGGGGGGGTGGCTCTCTGCATTAAGGGTGATGAGGCAAATCCTTTTTGACGAGGTGTCCATAAAAATGCGTTCACATTGGTGCACAAGCTCTCGCCTCTATCCTCTCACCCAAGGGGGCATGTGACGATATCAGCAATACTCGCGACAGCTGCAGTTACCGAGTTCTCACTCAGGTCTGAGGATAACAGCTGACATTTAGGCTAACAACACTGTGTCAATGATACCGTTTCGAATCGAATTTGAATGTCGGGGCATACGGAGAACTTGGATGACACCACAGGAGCAGCATGGAGGGGATTCATGTTTTTTTTCTGTTCTTTTTTTTACGTTTGAAGAAGTGGTCGCCATATTTTACAGCCTTGGTTCCTTGTGACATGGATGATGACGTTTCTAACACACGACAGATGCAAAAGAAAAGAATACAAATATCTCAGGATGAAAAAGTGGAGCCATACACATTGAGGACACAGGTGAAGATGATAAGAGCCACTGGTGTCGATGTGCTGTAAACTAAAAACATGTGATACCGGCAGCAGAATTAACACATTCCCCTCACCTGAATCCTCTGGAGGATTTGTTGCTGTTGAGAAAGCTTCTGAGAATCTCCCGCTGCGTTGCTCATGTGTGAAAGGAAACCTCTGGTCCGGACCCAATTCCCAGTTCCTCCAGAGGTCATGTCTGAAACGGCTATGGAACATTATCCAGCTAGAAGCAGCCATGAGTAAACTGTGGTGGAAGGGGATGGACATGGTCAGCAACAGTGCTCAGATAGACTGGGAAATTCAAACCATGATTGATTGGAATTGAAGGTCCACTGGGTGTCAGGAAAACATCTCCCACACCATTACACCCCCACACAAGGCGGGCTGTGTCCATGGATTCATGCTGTCGACTCCAGATTCGGAACTCAGCCTCAGTAGAAATCCAGTTCTATCAGACCTGGCAACGTTTTTTAATCTTCAAATGTTGGTGAAGCTGTGTCCCTGCAGCCTCAGGTTTGTGTTCTTGGCTGACAGGAGTGGAACCTGACGTGGTCTCTGCCGTTCTCTCAGCTACAACCAGTCGGACCACTCTCCTCTCTCATCGACACAACACGTCTGTCCATATAGAACTGCAGATCACTGAATGTCTTTGAACATTGTGTAGAAACATACATTGTGTAGAGAAGTGTAGAAATCCCAGAAGATCAACAGCAAAGCACCAATAATGGAATTAATATAATTTTACATATTCCTATATGTTTACATGACATTCTGAGGATAAAAGGTATCTGTGTGTTTTATTCATTGTAATCAATACCTATCATCAGTGATTTACACAGTGTGATGATCCAACATCTCAGTGGCCTCATGTTCTGAAGCTGTCCTGTTCCAGCCTCGTCTCCTCCTTTCTGCTTTCCCTCCATCCGTCCTTCCTCTCACCCTCTAATCCTGGCACGGCTTCGTCCCTCCTCACTTACGTCCCCTGATAATTTCTCTCCCCTGCCAAAAGGGGGCGACAAAGCGGCACTTTTCGCCATCCTGCCATCCTGAAACACCAAAAATCCAACAGCAACCTTTTTTTTGTGTTATAGAAACTCTCACTGTTACCAACCCCATGTCTTCTTTAACCCCACTGCTCTGTGTTTACCTCTGACCAGTTGTATTGCATTGTGCTGCTGGCAATACAAATCTGTGCTGTTAAAGTCGAGATACAAAATGAACATCACTAAAATATTGTTGAACGGCTTTCACGTATCAATAGAAAACTTCATGGTGTGTGTGTGTGTGTGTGTGTGTGTGTGTGTGTGTGTGTGTGTGTGTGTGTGTGTGTGTGTGTGTGTGTGTGAGGTGCTGAAGGAACAGCGCCCCTCACACAGGGAGCTGTCTGTTTTGTCCATTCACTTCTATCGGAGACTCCATCCCTCAACACAATCATCTCTTCTTTATCTGGGGCAGAAAAACTATTTGGCATCTGAAAATGAACGGAATGGTCTGAATATCAACACGAGAGGAAGACGAATCTCTCTCTCTCTCTCTCTCTCTCTCTCTCTCTCTCTCTCTCGGTGCTCTGTGCGCTCTCGTGGGCTCCAGGCACTTTGGATAAAAAGCCTCCGCAAGAAATGGCAGATTCCATGTGTCTTATCAGCCCTTCTGTGGGCAGTTGGTGAAGTATCTGAGGGGGGAAGAACAATGAGCGGAACTACTTTATTTCTGCAGGGAGGAAAAAAGAAGAGGCGCATCTGATCCGATCTGATCTGATCTCTTGTCTCCACCATCGAGCCAAAAGTGGGGTTTGTCTTAAACTCCACTGCGGACTCACTCCTCTCTCTCTACTCCTCATATCATTGTCTTTCTCCCTCCATCGCTCCCTCATTTCTCAGATTTGCAGCTGAGTGCGAGGAGATCCCCTCTCCCCCTTCTCCTCCTCCTCCCCTTCGCTTTGGAGGAGAATCCAAAAAGAAGCGGCTCGGGGCTTTTTGCGCGTCTTCTTCCCTTCTCCTCGCCCGCACCAGCGCTGCGTGGAGGATTTCCAAGAAGTCGTTTTCAAGTGGACTTTTTTGGTGCGATTTCTGGCAGTGAAGTGCAGAGCCCGGGATCGCATCCAGGGAGGAGAAGCGGGTTCAAGTCCTCTGACCCGCAGAGGGACGTGTTTGTGCGAGGAGGGAAAAGTAAAAGAAGAGGAGGAAAACCGAGGAGAGGAGCGGAACAGGCTCTTATTTCCCAATAAAAACCTTTCGGGTGGATTCGGACTAAAAAGCAGACAAGAGGAGAGATCTTTTCCCATCCTTTCAATTTCCATCATCGACTCTTGCCTGGATATGGACTGATTGCTTTTATTGATCCGCCTATTGATTGGTTGATTGACTGTCGGACACCATCACCCGGCAAACTTGGACTTGTGTGGGATTTAAGCAGGGGGACAGTGAACTGCAGCTGCTCTCTTTACTGGCACCAGTGTTTCTTCTCCAGCAGCACATCTGGACTGATTTACTGATTAATCGATACATTGACGACGCCGACCTGTGAAGTGGAAACCTGGTGATTGATTAATCATCCGGCTGAGCTCCCTGCCCATTCACCCTTCATATAAACCTTTGGAACGAAGCATAACAAAGTAACTCTTAAATAATCCTCATTAGCATGTCTTTAAATCTCTAAAATTATATTGGATATATTTTAAAGTACAGTAGAATACAGCAGCAGTTCCGCTTCTACATTAAAGCCCCTGCACGGACATCACAGGGATCTGCAAAGGGCAGAAAGCACCTTATGTAAGAGTATGAAATCATAATTGTAACAAGACCTCCACTGCAATAATATTCAACGAAATGTAATAGGAATTATCCCAGTGCCAGTGCTGCGCCGGATTCTAGTTTGGAGATTGGAAGTTATTTTTGGCTGCGCAAAGTGGAGCGACTCTTTCACACCACTGCCCGGACACAGCCTGACACCGACTGAGCGCAGAGGTCTGTGCCTACTTGTCTCTGTCTCCACATCCTGAAAGAAACGAGTGGGATAGACAGAGGGCGGAGGAGAGCGAGTGAAAGAAAGAGAGGGAGAGGGAGAGGAGGAGAGGATGCGTAACTGCGGAGGACTGGAGTAGACTTTAGTCGTGTAACATCTTGGAGAAGGAGGGAGCGAGCAGAGGAAAGAGGTTCTCCTCTGTGTTTCAGCCACTGAGAGGCTGCCCCATCTGAGGTTAGAGGAGGAAAACGACCTCCTTCTTCAGTTTGTTTTCATCCGTCCATCCATCGCCCCCTCCGTTTTTTGGAGAGGAGACATTGGACAGCGCCGGTCAGGTTTGAGGCGGAGGAGGGAGCCCGAGGTGGGATTATTTCATCTATAAAAACACACAACAGAAAACATTTGCCTCTGGTCAAGATCGGGTCATCAGCACCGGATCCAGGATTAGTTTCTCCAGTAGATCAGGTAAGAGGATGCCACGCTCCGATTTTACGCTTGTGTGCGCACGTGTGTGTGATGAGTTTACTTCATGGACTGTTCGTGTGTATGTGGGTTGTAACAGAGAGAGAGAGCGAGAGAGAGAGAGAGAGAGACAGAGAAGTGTACATTCGACTGTGTGTGTGTGTGTGTGATCGCGCGCGCCTGGTCCGTGGGTGTATGTGAGAAGTGAGAGACCGAAGGGCCGAGAGAGCGTTTTTACGCACGAGTGTGAGGAAGAGAGACCGTGTGTGTGCGCGCGTGTGTGTCAGCAATATTCTGAGCTCACACTTGTGGAAATGCAAAAATCACTTTTGATTGCACTATTTTGGTTCTTACTCACTTTTAGACCGTTAGGCGTCATGCTCATTATTCATTCATCAAACTGTGTGTGTGTGTGTGTGAATGTGTGTGTTTGTGTGTGTGTATGTGTGTGTGTGTGTGGGTATAGAGAGAGTGAGCTGACAGCTGGACATCATGGGTGACAGACATCCCCTCCAGGGGAGAGCAGGAGCGTTCAGCCAGAGATGTAGTGCAGGATAAACACACCTAAAGTCAAGTCAGCAAAAAAAAGCCGGAAGTGTGTTTTTCAAGAATTTCAATTTCTGTTTATTTGCTTTTTCCTTATTTTTCTGGTCGATTATGAGACACCTGCACATATACATCGTGGACATGTCCCCCTCCTACACAGAGGAATCCCCTGCTGAGTCAATGTTTTTGTGTTGAGTTGTTTTACATCACCTAGTTCCACACATTTTTAAGTGTCTGTTCATATTTTGGTCTCTTTGTGCTGATTTTACATGTCTTTGGTTGTTTCTTCTCTTCGCGTCTTTCTCCATCTCCTTGCGGTTTGCACTTCCTTGTGATTTGCGTTTTCTGTATCTGAGGTCGGTTTGGGTTTCCTTGATTGTTTCGATTGTTTCGTTTTGTCTCTGTGTCGTCTCTACAAATTGTACACCTCTTTGTAATCACCCTGCATCTTTTTGTGATTGTTTTGTTTGTCTCCGTGGTGCTTCTGCATCTCATCGTGGTCATTTCACATCTTCACAGATTGTGTCTCAGCCATGAAATGTTAACGGTGCAGCTGAGGTCCATGTGTCCCCTCAGGCCTGATAAACCCTCTCAGTAATCTCTGCATGTCATCACATAAACTGACCTGCTCCGTTATGCTCCACATCATACCTCAACCCCACAGTTCAATCATGCAGGTGTACACACTGTAAGTGCATGACATATTCTGACTGGATAAGAAGAGAAATAGAAATACGCTTCATGAATTCCCATCGCCCTGTTGGGGTGATGCACCTTTGGGTGAAAGGGTGCCATTTTGGTTCCACTGTATAATTTTCCCATTTGTTCAAGTCTCCCCAAACACAAGACGCGGTTTGTTTGAGTGCTTTACAGCCCAGCAGGTGCATTCTCTCCCTCCCTCCTCCCTGCATCCCTCGCTCTCTCCGTTTCTCTCTCTCTGTGAGTGTGTACAGAGAAAGGGAGATTGTGTGTGTGTGTGTGTGTGTGAGGAGAGAGGAGAGAGGAATAAGACAGTTTGGACGTGTGCCGTCTAATTGCGCGTGTGTGTGCCACAATGCAACAGCAGGGCACTCACACACACCTACACACACAGGGGAGGGATGCACAGGGTTTAATTATCTTGGCCGTTTAGTAACAAAGCACCCGTCTGAGACTGCAGGTGTGTGTGTGTGTGTATGCATTCATGTGTGTGATTTATAGTGTGAAGCCACTGTCGTATAGATCAGACGAGTAGGTAGGTGGACTGGCAGCAGAATGACTCCGTCACACTGACCAGCGCTGGTCATTTGTTACTGGAGTGGGAGGGGTTGGGGGTGGCGGTAGTTTACAACAGGGATGAGAGAGGATGAGAGGAGACTGAGAAAGAGAGAGAGAGAGTGATGGATGAAGTATTCAGTTCCTGTACTCGGGTAGAAATACCAGTACATTCCTGTAATGATTCACAGTTTCAAGTTAAAGTCCAGTTTGACTACAAGCACCAAATAATATATATCTATCTTTTTAGAACACAATTGCAAAGTGCTTCACAAATAAAATATACACAAGTAAAATGCATTTAAAAAACATAAAAACAAAGAACATCCTAGTTGTAAAAGAATAAATAAAAGAATAAATCACTTAATATGTCTGAAATGTAAGCGTTGCCTCCCAATTCAATAATAAAAACTAGAATTAGGTAAATTCATGGAATAGGATATGATAAAAGCTTTGATTTAACGGACGCTTCTGACTAAGCCTATTTCCTCGGTTAGGGTGTTTCAGAGCATTGGGGCTTCTTGTTTCTAAATGTATTTAGAGCAAAATATGTAAAACATTTCCCTTTAAATGATGCATTATTACATATGACATCAATCTTGGATTTCTTTTAAATCAGGGGCCTCAAAGGGACCACAATTTTACACAGAGGGGCCAACTATATGACCAATATCCATGCACAATACCCTGATTCAAGGTGCACAGTTATGTCGTTCACTGTTTAGAGCATAGCCACACATCAGTGAATATATTTTGAAAAATATACCTTGTTCAAACACTGAAATGCTGAACAAATGTTATATTTATTTTTACTATTGTAAGTAACAGACTCGTTTTTTTTTATTTGTATTAAAACCATTGACAGGACAGGGGCACTTCATAGGCCAATCAGATTCAAGCTGGGGCCAGTGGCTCCTTGTACCACCCCTGGATTCACCCCTGTTACCGTGATACTGTTGCATTCAGGTGTAAGCAGCTTTTTTACTGGAGAAGATTGGGGTGGAATTAGCATTTTAACGTTATATTTGTTATGTAGTTTTATTCTGTGGTTCAAAAACGAGGCTCCAGTCTTCCTCCAGGGTCGGGACAGAAATCTGACGGCTCGTGAGATGATTAAAGGGCGAGGGAAGAAGTAGATACAAAGTTCTGCTACACAAAGCTCTACTTTGTACTTTTCCCCTGTGAAATATTGGATAATTTGACCTCTTTGGGCCTTGAGCAGTTACTTAAATCAAACCATCCGAGGAGTCTGGAGGAGAAGCGTCTTGGCGTAGCAGCTAACAACTCATAGACATCTGATACGTGACAAGGAGAGCAACGAGACGCTCGTATTTTGTAGGGCAGCGGCTGCCAACAGAACGCTGTATATAAAATCTTCATCTGAAGTGCAGCTGCTGAATAAATGTTTTGGATTACAAGTCTACCACGCTCAAGTTCTTGAGCTCATGTAAAGTTACTTTCTACAAAGAGGAGGCAGATAGAAGAGGTGGAGGACGAGATGGAGAGAAGAAGAGAAAGGGGGAGTCTGGAGCAGAGGGATTTACTGCTGTTCCATTATAATTGCTCCATTTTAAAACTAATTCATATCGTCACCTGGTGCTCTTGTGATTTATTAGATCCCCGCCGACTTACTGAAATGAAGGGAACCAAATTACAAAAGTTGTGGAGGTTTCTTTAAACGTTTTTTTTCACCCTCCTGATCATTTACACATCTGTACAGAGGCAGCGAAAGTAAAAGTGCGGCTCAGTGACGTTTATCTTAAAAATGAATGTCTTGTCGTGGCTGAGGCGAAGTGGATGATGAAGGGAAAGACAAAAATTGAGAGTCCAGAGGAGGCTGAGGAATGTAGGAAGCATGGAACAAGGGATTAATAAGGAGGTAGAGGAAGAGGAGAGGAGATATAGTGAATTGAGAGAGGAGGATAGATTTAGAGACATGAGGACAGGGGAGAGGAGAGAGAGATCCATAAATTGTAGAAGGGATGACGAGGCGCGAAGAAGCGCTGGAAATATACGAGAGGAGCTGGACTGGCCGAGACGACAGCGGGGGAACGAGTGAGAGAGAGAGAGAGAGAGAGATGCTATTGAAGAGCAATAACCTCCATTACTGTAGATTTGAAATATTGTAGATTCAGCCTGTTTGCGCCAATTATTCTTGCTCTGCTCTAGTTTATGGTCACTTATAGGAAATCTCTCCAGGAATGAGCTGAAGAACAGAAGCCAGTTCCAAGGAGGCGTTCTCCACAGCAGTGAGGACACGTTGCTGTTTACCTTTTCATGTCGATAGTCACATCCAACCAAACATGCTTTAGCCAATCTACAGGCTTGGCAAAGAGACGTGTCAGCAGTTTAAGACTCTTGAGAGGCACCATTGTGCAGCCGTTTCGAGTCGAATATGAATGTCGGGGCTTGCGAACACTTGGAGGACCCCACACGAGCAGTATGGAGGCATGTTGGGTTTTTTCCGTTGTTTTATTACGTCTGAAGTCTAGACGTCTAGACTTCAATTGTATCGGATTCTGCTGCAACAAAGTTTACCTCTGAGACTCCAAAAGTGTTTCGTGGACTCCAACAATTCAATACAATTATTCAGTAGATAATTAGTACATTTCCCCTGAACCCTGGTTGTTCCCTCACCACATCTAATTCTATGAGTGTGCTTTTCGTTTTTTTTTTATAATAAACCTAATCAAGTATTTGTTTTGCCAAAACCAAACCAATAACCAGTAAAAAAGTAAGAAACAAAACAATGTACCAGTGCAACATTGAATGAGCTCTAACATGTTTCGCTGGTGTCATGTTCTCAGCAGCAAATACCTCAAGAACTGTTTTTGTATCAGCACTCACAACTTTGACATTCGGCAGCTGACATTTACTAACATGACTCTATGTCACATCCACAATAATTAAACAAAAAGAAAATTGATATTAAATGCTAAATAAAAACAAGGGGGTGGCCTGTTATTTGTTTTCCTTCTTTAAACCTTGTTCCTTTGAATCTCTGTGATCCTCTGAGGTTCTGATTACACGTCCTCTGTTTTACATAGAGATCAGTCGCTTGCTGCCTGGAATGTGTGATAGTATTATGACTTGTGTGTTGCAAGATTTCAAAGAGCAATTTTGATCAAAGTGATGCCACAAATTGTAGGAATCCTTTTTCTTCCTTGAAACTCTGGTATAATTTAATGTCATGCCTTCTGACATGATCAAAGAGTCTTTAATTTGTGTCCCATGACAGAATTTGCTCAATGGCATTTTTGTGGGAGGCAGGAATGCATTCATTCAGTGCAGTGGTTAATTGCATATTGAATATCTGAAAAACAGCAAGCATGCTTTAAGGTGTTTAGGTAAAATCTATTTTACTCTTAAGTTGTGTTTGTTATTAGGTGTTTTTACAACAGGGTGTGTGGCGTCCCGGGCAGCGACACAGGCCTCTGAGGACAGCAGGCTATTCTGTTTGTTTGTGATCACACAGGACGTGGTGGAGGGGTCCTTTCCAGTAGTTCATTTATTGGCAGTCAACATTTTGCTGCTGCTAATGCACCCTGCAAATGATGCAAATGATACCAGGTACCAAGCATGTAGCAAACATTATAGAAGATACTCAGCATCATTTGTGTTTCTTCCCACTTTGTCCAGATGGAGAGATTGTGTGGCAGGCAGTCGGCGGTGGTGACGACAAAGTTACTTGGAAACAACAGTCTTGGAGGAGAAACTTGTGGTGGCTGTCACTATATTTAAATAATGTTGAAATCTAGCTCAGCTGGTTATGCAGGTGTCCTGCGTACAGCGGCTTGAGTCCTCCTGCTGTGGCTGCAGGTTCTGCTCTGATCCGGCCCTCTGCTGCACGTCCTCCCCTCTCTTCGTCCGTCACACTCACTTTCCTGTCAATACAGGTGAAATGCCCCCAAAAATACCTTAAAAACATAAAAGTGTAAAAACCTGTGAGTTCACTTCACAATGAGATTGGAGTTAGGCTACGCACAGGTGGTTGTCTATTCATCCATCCATCCATCCATCATACCACTTCTCCTGGAGGTACATGGGGAGCTGGAGCCAATCCCAGTTTACACTGATGGAAAGGGGCAGGGTACATCCTGGACAGGTCACCAGTGTATCACAGGGCCAACATATAGAGACAAACAACCATTCACACACATTGATTTAGTGGTTGTCTTATAAAGAACAACAACAAAGACACACCAACAAAAAATGCAATGGAGTGCAGTGAAGGGACTCGGGAAAAATACCTGACTTGGATTCTCCAGGTTTCAAAGTGGGATCTGTAGGAATTTCTGGGTACAAGAAATGCCAAACAACAAAACATGCACAAGTTACCTCTATTACTGCTACAGATATGACAGGAAGAAATAACAGTAATGCGTGTTGTTATGAACTGTTATGGGGCCTGTAGGTCAGTTCACATCTCAGTGGAGGTCAGCCTCAGCTCAGATCGGAGCCCTGCAGCCGATCAGGATCCAGTGATTCAGTGTCTTGCTCATAGTCAGCAGCGTGCAGCCCTGCTGATGTGAGGGTTTCAACCAGGGCCGTGCAGTTGAAGGTTGCTGCACATGATGACCTCCCATGTGCTTGTATATGTGCTCTGACTCATGATGAATTAACGCCACACAAATGGAAACGCTTTTTTCCAGACCGCCGTGATTTAGATGTGGTTATTTGTGGCCATCCACGTCATCAATGGGTAATACACTTTCTACCCTTCAGGCTGCAGTATTTCTCCAAAAGTGCACAAGTGTCATTAAATGGTTTACAGCTACAAAGTTTAGTGTTTCTCACTCTGAAAGCAAACACCAGTAATCAGTAATCTCGCGAGTCAGCGTCTGGACTGCAGCTATTAACTGTCCTTGTGTTGGACGTTGTGGTCGCAGGCCACTCGCTGCCACGTCCTCACTTGCCAAAAGAGGCAATATGCTTTAATGAGACTGGATCCCAGAGTGTGATTACAATTGTCTTTTGCATCCTGGATGTGGAAAGTTGAGGAAACCTTGGCAACAACACAGAAGTGTTTTATCTCCCTGACAGCTTTTTCATGTATTATTTGTTCCAGTGGAGCACAGCTGCACCTGTATCTAAACAAGTGGGTTGAGATTCTGTTGTCACGGTGAATGCTGTATAAGCCTTGGATTTCTGTCTGAAAGAACCTTAAAAGTACAAAACCTTAGCAAGCAGCAAGCTTATTTTACCCAGGCAAAGAAATGGGCGATTCCAAGAAACTCCATGTGTAGCTTGAAGACATTTTCTCTCAAGAACTGGGGCAATGTAATTGTCTTTATACATTTTACATTATCCCTCTTTCTTCTATAAATAGGGTTAAACAGTGTTCAACAGGCACACACACACACACACACACACACACACACACACACACACACACACACACACACACACACACACACACATAAACAGTTGTGACTCCATGACTTCAGAGGACATTACATTGATTGCCGAGAGACTTGCTCCTTAACCACACTTACTAACCCTATCTCTAACCCTACCCTTAATCTAACTCTAACCTTAAAACATGACAAAATGTAATGATTGACTGATAACATATCTTTAACCATTTGCACAATTCTCTTACAGATCTAAGACCTTTACCAAATGCTGGTCAAATAGAGTTCCGACCATTTCCCAGAGCTAAACTTGACCAAGATTTCTACGATTAATAGTCACAGAATATAAATATCTCAGCATGTTAATGAAAACCTCTCATTCAATCAAATCAATCTAATTTCGCCCCATATTCTGTGGAAAAGAGGAGCTGAGGCAGTTTTCATGTCAGTCCTGGATGAAGGGACGTGAATTGTAGACATGGATCTTTTCCTCTCTTGCACCACTCAGCTCTCTGTCTATCACTCTGACCTGAGAATTATTACTACTGAAGCCTATGTGATGCCTATATGCTACACACCACTGTGTTTTAAGTACGTTTGTTTGGTCTTCTCCTCATAAAAGACTTGTATCTTTTATCTATAAAGCCTTCTTTGAAAAGTTACCACATCACCTGTCAGGATTGCCTGGTTACCCAGATGGGTTGATATCGATCCCTCCTGTTCCACTGACCAGCTGCTTCCTGTTTCACCGGGCAGCTCAGAACTTTGAAAGACTTCTTTGAACGATGTGCAACAAAATACAGACCCTCCCTGAATTTGTATACAGTCATACATTTTGCATATTTTAGAAAGCTGTTACGTGGGATCCTGGTGTGACTTCTGTATTTCCTCTAATCAAAGAAGACAATGGACTCAACTAAATGCAGAGACTCTACAGTGAGAAGCCGTCCACCTGCTGGTCCTGCAATAATGATAAAAACTCTGTTAAACAAATGAATGGATTCAGTCAACAGTAACACTGGAGTGATTTTACATTGAAACGGGTACAGGAAGTGTTGTCAATATGTATGTCTGTGCCGTATTCAACTGATAAACGTTGGAACTGTGGTTTAATATCATAATCACTAGGTAAGAGCCTGACTCTCTAGAAGAGCAGCGCGGCTCACACGACGGGAGGCGCACCTGAGACATGGGTTTCACGCAGGCAGTGTGGCTACTCTAACTGGATATCAGGGGCCCCGAAATGAAAAGCCACTGCTGCAGCATGAAGACTTGTTCAGCAGTAAGTCGGCTGAAGCTCGACCCAGTACGCAGAGCCATTGTCGTGATGAACATCTCCTATGTTTGATGAGAGCTAAGGTTGCCTGTTGATTAAACATTTAATATTAAAGGTGCCGCTTGTCCAAATTGCACAAAATTTGGAACTGCACTTAACAATACACATACCAAGTGTGAAACTTACAGTATAATCACTGTTATGTAATATAATAAATCAATGCTTATGTTTTTGCCATTTAGCCTTACACACTGTCTCCCTGTCCTTTTCTCATCCTCTTCTTTCTCTTATGTCACGCAGTATTCCTCTGCTTCCTTTCATTCTGCGCTTCCATCTTTCCCTCTCCCACCCCCTCTGTCTAACAGTCCTCTGTGTTGTCACGTCCCAGTTCTGTTGTGTATCAATGACGTATTCAAAGAGAAATGGCGTTTAAAAAAAACCACACAGATTAAATAATCTGTTTCACTGTTATCCCAGAATGCCTTTTTCTTTTCTCTCTCCTTGTCTTCTCTCCTTTCTGCCGCTCACCCCTCCTCCCCTCACTCTGCCTCACTGTGCCTCTCCAGTTCACCCTTCAGCACGTCTACCAGTGTGTGGAGCCTATCCTTAGTTGACTTAACACGGTCTGACAGGCCAATCCCTATGGATTCTGATCAAATAGAGCAATAGTGTACCCAGCAGCAACAGTGCAGCGGCAGCCAGCTAAAACAGCAGCCGTTATATGGCAGAGATCAGCGTCCTGCAGAACTGATTCCACACGTTTATCCACTGATTCCACTTTGTTACAAACAACTTTAAGATAAGAGGTCAGGCTGATATCAAGCTCACAATGTGTGAGACAGGTAACACACATAAGCACACAGCAGAGATTTCTCTTATCACTGCACGTTCCACATTTCATCAGTTTGTTACATTCTGAATATTTGATGTTAATTAAACCATTTTCCAAGGAATGATTCATGGTATTTCTTACCTTTTAAGTAGCCGTTGTAATCAACTTGCAAACAACACTGTTGTGTTATGGTAATGCAGTTATGAGTAAATGCTGCAGTAACAAATCTGATAGCTACAATTATGTTCATCCACATTTCCAAAAATTCAGTTTTATGAGAGTTTTATAATTTCTATACTATATGTATTTATATATTTTAAATCTATATCTGTAAGTTTTCTCCGCCTCTGAACATGGTTTATGTCCTTTTTAATCAAATCATAATGTTGAAGGTAATTCTGTTTGCTTTTGGCCTCTGTGCCACCTCTTTCATATTTGTGTGTTTGTTGTATGTGTCTATGTTCATTTCATTAATATTTTATTTGAATCCTTGCTTCATCTTAATTGCAGTTCATTTTCCTGAAGTGGTTATTGCCATTGGTTTGTACTACTTTTTTTTATTGTACGTATTTTCTATAGTTTCTGTTAAAAGGAAAAAAGTCAGTAAACATATTGTTTGCATAATAACAAAGAGCAAACAAAGTGTGAAAGACTTAGATCATTTAAAACATACGCACGCTTATCATAACAATGTCTGTATTGGCTAAAAAGTCAGGTGAAATTATGTTAATTTTACAAGCAATGACGTCAGTAACGTGACAAAAATGTTGTTCCAACTTTTCCAGTTGTTCCAACCTTTCTCAGTTGGGAACTAATATTTCTGACAGCACCGCATGATCGCATCATCAGTAAACAAAGTCTGTTGTCAGGAAAATACATTTTTAGAACCTTTAACGACATGATAGGAAATGAATGGAGGGGAGAGGCCCAGTCGGACATAAACCCAGGATGTAGCAGGTCATTGTGGACACTTTAAACTCCTGAGAACTCTTCTTTTTAACCATCTTGGGTTTGGAGAGAATAGCAAATCATTCCAAGTCAAAACATTCAAGTCAATGTGATGTCAAGAGTCATTAGACTTGAGCTACAAGTTTATTTTGATGTCACTTGGTTAAATGCTACTTCTTGAACTGTTCGCATTCGTTTATGTGCCAGTGTGGCGTTCAGTATTCTGTACTGTTTATTGACACTTTTTTATTGAGTCACAAATCATTATTATTATTATTATAGTTATGTGTAACTGTTGTGAGTCACTTGTATTCTATGTTGAAATGAAATGTAATACCTGAGCAGAACATGGCAGAAACCTGCTCAGCAGACCTCACATACGTCGTACCTCCTGTCACACGTCTTAGCTGTTTCAGTGAGTGGTGTCAAGGCACAACTCTGAACAAAGACAACTACAAATTAAAATCGTCAGTGATTGTACTGTACATTTCGCAACCAGTTCAAATGGCATGGAATCAGCAGAGGGCTAATTAAAGTCACCAGGCACGACACGTAGTCACAGCGAGCGCCAGTGTTCGTGCTGATGGTTACTCAGAAATCAGCCTCATGTGACGTAAGAGCTCAAACACTCAGAGTGTGAAAGACTATTTTAACTTCATAAGTGCACATAATTATTTAGAGTTTTCATTACTTTTGATTAATGGACCTTATTATGTTGTGATGTGGCCCTTCAAATTGAACTGGATTGAACACTTTGTATTATAATTCTTTCTTCTTTCTGCCGTGGATGTTTTGTAAAGCACTTTGTAACCTCATTTAGATAAGTGCTATACAAATAAAGTTATTATTATTATTTATTATTATAATACTGTAATACTGTAGTTTAGTTTTTATGTGTGTGTGTCACATATAATTTAGATATGACAGATTTGTATACATTCACAAGTCATTCAAGTCACAAGTCATTCACAACTGTGTGGGAGATTCAGGTATTATTCATGGAGTGGGGACTAGGGCTGCAACAACTAATCGATTTATTGATTATAATCAATTATAACAATAGTTGGTAACTCATTTAGTAATCAATTCGCCGGGTCTTTTACAATACACGGCACACACGGTGGCAGCGTCTCCTGATGTAGGGGCAGTAAACCAACCAATCCCAGGCCTTGTGTAGCTCACATGATCTCTTCTCTGGAGTAAACATTTGAAAAATTGGTGGAGATAAAATGATAGGTTAACTTGTTTGTCCCCTGGGGATTCGTCTTATTCAGTCCCCTCAGTGAAACAGAAAATAGAAACAGTGTTCTTTGTGTGTGTGTGTGTGTGTGTGTGTGTGTGTGTGTGTGTGTGTGTGTGTGTGTGTGTGTGTGTGCGTGTGTGTGTTTGTGTGTGTGCCAGTGAAAATAAAGAATGGAGGCTTCTTCCATCCCTGCCTCCTGCTCTCATCTCTCTTTTCCTTCCCAGACAATAGGAGAGACACAACATACTTTCTAGTTTGGCTGGACCACAATGCAAAATGATTCATGAGAGCTATGGATTACATGATGTAACAATATGAATAAATTCACTTGATGACACTTTAAATGATTATTTCACCCATAATGACTGAATTTTAATATGAGATGTGGATCCGACCAAGCTTTGAGTGGACAAAATGCAAAAACAAGTTGATGTGCACAGCTACACTGTGCTGGTTGCAGCTGGAACATTATAATGCTGAGCTGCGCCTCCTCTTTTGCCAGAGTCTACACACTGGCACGAGCTCTGGAGACTGGGACAGTGGCACAGTCAGAACCAGGACTCTCTGTCGTCTGGCTGCTGGTTTATGGTTTTTAAGGGTCGATGTTTCTCAGATCAGTGTGTTATGGAACTAATGTGGGTCTCTGAACGTCACAAATATGATTATTTGGCTCGTTATACAATAAAGACAGCAAAGCCAGATCCATGTAAACACCACAATCATATTAGTTAAATTTACAAGTGCAGTGTAATCCCAGTGAAGTTTGTGAAGCACTGGTTTAACTGTGGAATGTGAGACGTCTGTATGATTGATGTTAAAAACAGAAAGGTGAGACACTACTGCCATCCTTCAAAGGTACAGCTAACAGCTGGCTACAGCTAAGTTTGACCATTTCAAGGTTAATCTGAGTCTGAAAGAACCATAAAACAAAACGGCACAACTTTGCCTCTGCAATGTGTCATTGTCAAAGCAAAATGTATTTTACATTATTGGCAAAAATTGATTTCTTTGCCCTTGTCTGATAGTTTTACAGTCTAGTGGGACTGAAAGGTAGTTCTGGTTTTCAGGGGTAGGGAGACAACAAAGAAGTTGTTGAATAAAACGTTTAAATTTCTATCCTTACACATAATTATTGATATGTTATATACATAACTTTAGAACAAAGAGAACTATTCCTGGTAAATTCTAGTGTGTATGCTGTAATTAAAAAAAAATCTTTTCAGTCCTGAGAAATGTCTTCTAAATGCCGTTCATTCATTCACCTTCTAACAAACCTCATGAGTTAGGGCAGGCTTTATGCGGCCTGAGAGGCAAAACCCAGGGCTAGAAAAGTCCTAATAGGAAGAAAAAAACACTCACTGCAACAATCCCTACTGCTTTTAAAACACTGTAATAAGAAGATGTGTGTTTCTTCATTTTTATCCAGGACAATGTTCATGATTTTAGTGATTAAAATCATCATTAAACAATAAAAGCACTCTGAGAGCACATACCAGGGGCGGATCCAGGGGCAGGGCCAGGGGGGCTCTTGGACCAGCTGAAATCTTATTGGGCCTGTCCTGTCAGTGCTCTTTAAAAACATTTTTTTTATATTTAAATTGTCACTTACCAACAATACTAACAATAAATATAAGTATTTTTGAAGTACACAATGTGGTTGAACAAATAACAATTTTCAAAACATATTCAATGATGTGTGTCTTTGCTCAAAGCTATAGAGCTTATGGTGAACAAGCATTGACTTAAATATGCACCCTACTGATTAAGGAATCGTACATGGATGTAAGACATATAATTGACCCCTCTGTTTGAATTGTGGCCCCTTTATGGACCCGTATTTCACCCCTCTTCCCTAGCCGTAAGCCCTTCCCCTTTGTTTTGCGCGTTCGCGTTTAGGTGTAGGGTGTCCCGATCCTTGTTGGGATGGAGGGGGAGGACCAAGTTTTCGGGCTGTACAGCCCTCGAAACTGAGATTTTTCAGACCCACACTTCAAACCGAAGGTTGACAGAATTTCCCAGAATGCCTTGCGAATCACGGCAAGATGGCAGAGGACCCCACAAATGTAGTTTTTTGTCCATTAATAAGGATGTTGAAATTAAGATCATAATTGTAAATAAACATCCATGTAATATCGTTTTAATGTATTGTGATCATTGTTTTCACAAAAAAAATGTAAAAAATCGCTAGCATGCTAGTGTTAGAATGCTAGTGATTTTTTGTTTTCATGATAATCCCGTATTTTCACATAATTTCATGTCGCATCCCACCTCTTTGAAGATACATGATGCACTTGATTTAACCAGCGTATAGCAGCGAGGCTACTGAACTTAACTGCTCCTCTAATAACAAAACATCCTGGGAGGGTTGAATACAGACCACTGCTAACAGCCTGAAGCTGAGTGCTTTTGATTCATACGTGAAATAATACCGAGCATTCAAGCTTTTCTATTTCCATTGGATGAATGGCAAATGTCATCGAATCACCTGCATTAGCATAGATGTTATTTGGATATTATATGTTTGTCACTTTAGTAACTGCAAACAATGTAATTGGTTTATTTAAGATCCCAACAATGTTATTACAATGACATCCCCGGCAAAACCTTTTGTCTCGTCTGCTTACATCAATGCCTACTGATGATGTGTTGGGTTTTCGCGATGACTATTGATGATGTCACGGATGTCAGGATCCACACAAAAATTGAATACGTTTTACCCTGACCCATCCTTTATCCTCCTACCAATGTTTCGTGGTAATCTTTCAGATATTTTTTTGTGTAATGCAGCTAACTAACAGACAAACAAACACATGCAGATGAAAACATAACCCTTCTTAGCGGAGGTAAACAGGTGTTTTTTAAAAATGAGGGTGGAAATGTGCTCATCTCTGGTGGTAATCCACCAGGGGGAGACTGGAAATCGGTAATGTTACCTGGAGTGTGTGTATGTGTCAGTAACAGCTGCTCCACCAGGAGGCCCAGTGGATTTAATGAAAGCAACACATTCATGTTCACATTCATACCAGCAAGATCAGTGATTTCCCAGCAGTTTATCAGTGTTTTGGTTGTAAACAGAGCAGTACCCACCCTGAACCATTATGTCCTACTGCGGTAGAAAAACAATATGATGAAAATACTTTATTCAGTAATAACTTTATATGCTTACTCTCCACTTTCTCTATTTTATCCACTAACTGGAGCTTGTTTTGGTCAGCAAAAGAGTGTGTGTGTGTGTGTGTGACTGAGTGTGACACACACGTATGAAAACAAAGCCGAAGAATGAGAGACGGAGGGGAAATGAAGAGAGAGAGAGAGAGAGAGAGAGAGAGTTTAGAAAGAGAATCTGGCAACGGTGCCCAAACCTGTTTATGTAAACATTAATCTTGGATAAACTGCTGATAGATTGGCTTTACAAACACAAACACACTCTCGCACACACACACATACACACAAGTGCGGTAATAGCTTTAATCCCACCTCTCTCAATAGATATACTCCCATGAATACGACACACAGAGAGGAGCGAGGCCGCTTGTAATTAAGTTCTACATGTGCAAATCCAGTTGTGAAGCATTGCTTATGAGATCGGCTGTATAATCACATCGCCCCGAAAGGGAGAGACCGCTTACTTAGCATTTAAATAGCTTCCTTTCCCCTTGCAACTCTGTTTGTGTGTGTGTGTGCAACACAAATATTGCACAGCACTGTATTTCATTGTGTGTGAAAGAGGAAATGCTGTACTTACTGTATGTGTGAGGGAGGGAGTGCACGATAAATGTTGCCAAGTATGTACGTGTGGGTGTGTTTGCATCATAATGTATATGTTCCTGTCAGTGTGAGAGTGTGATAAACATATTCTGCCATTGCACTGTGTGTGTGTGTGTGTGTGTGTGTCTGTAATAAATCTTGTCGGCATATTATTTCTTAGGGGTCTCAGTGGAACACTATAATGTCAATAGAGCAGGTTTTAAAAGGGATGCGGAGGGAATCTGTGTGTGTGTGTGTGTGTGCGTGCGTTTCTGTGTTTCCCTGCTCTCATGATGCTCTTAACAATCATCTTTCCTCTTTAAGGTTAAGAGATTGTGTTAAATTTATAGTATAGGTTTTATTGAATGAGGGGTGGACGTTCGGGCGGTGAATAGCACTCACACTTCATGGCAAAACAGTTCCAGGTTCAAATCCCGGTTCGGTCAGTGTCTTTAGCTGCTTTCAGACATGCACTAACCTTCACAGAGGCATTGTTATTGAATTGAAACATACTGTATGTCAACGTGTGACCTGAAGCTCATCTCGTCTGCTCGTGTTCAGGGATTTGGTCCTTGTAAAAAGCAGCAGTTGTAGTTTACACTGTTGCCCTGTCCTTACTCGTGTCAAAAAGGTAAAACTGTCCGATGTGACATTTTGAAGGATTGTTTTGTTTTGAGGAGCATTAGAAGAGGGGCTGTTACAGAGGGGGACAATCATTATTTATTTATTTATGCATTATTTTCCTTGCTGAAAGTCTCTGAAAGTGTGTTTCACGGACTCAAAGTAATAATATGAAAACTGCAAAGTGTTAATCAAGTTTGACACGATGTGCAAAATAACACCAATGCTAATTATAATAATAACAACACAGTTTAGATTTTGAACCAACTCCTTCCTCTGTTATTTAAGTAGAATAAAATGTATTCAATTGATTTACTTTCTTACTTTTCCATGTCCAGCTAACACCCGCATGTCATGCATGAGATCAACTGAAAAATCCCCAGCTGTGTTGAAATGATGCAGAGAGCTCAGTAAACACGAACGCCACATGCATGAGGTAGTTGTGGATTATTTTGTATAGAATGGCAAAGTTCTGCAAGCAAGCATTTAGTTTGTAGCATCACACTTTCATCATCTTCACAAAACACAGTTTGAAAGTCACTTTACTGTACAATGCATAAACTATGCTGGAGCTTTCATCCCATCTATTTCAATTATTTTCAGGCCATTGATTATGGCTCAAGTATGGTGTAAAAACCAAAACCCATAGTTTTTAATATCCAGGGCATGTAAAAGTGCAGACAAATGTTTATTGACTAATGACAAATTTAACTTTGGTGGAAAATTTCTCAATGTGAAATCAATACCACCCAATTTATGTACACCTCTCTTGGTTCCCGATGGATGAGCAGTCTCAAATTCATCATAATTGAATTTGCAATGCGTTCATTGCAATTGAAAAAAGATGATGTGTGTTCATATACAGTCCATCTTGTAAATCAAAATATACACCCTCTTTGGGACTGAAGCTAGATCTTAAAATCACTAACATTAGGGTTTCTGAGAAAGGACTGCAATGTGTCTAGAATTGGAACATAAACACATTTGTCAGTCACAACTACCTTATTTTAAATTACAGTAAATCTGTTTCTTCTGTTTTCAAATCTGACACCAAGTACTTTTTCGACAGGTTAAAAAATCTTCAATTTCTGTTCAATATGTGTTTTGTTTTGATGCCGATTTGAATGAAGTAAAAGGGTTTACACAACTTTTTCAAAACTCCCATCAAACTTAACTTTTGTACTTAGGTTGACTGGGGGTAGAACTCCTGCAATGTATTTTTGTAGTGAATGTGAATGGTAAATGTAATATGGAACACCTTGATTACATTCTCTATCCTGCCATTACGTTTAGACATAACAGCCACAAACAGGAAACAAAGACACCAAGACCTCTCCTCATGAATGAGTTTGTGCTGACAGAGTGGCTGGGTGCTGTATTTAAAACAGGTTTTCTCTTGGAACTCGGTACAAATTTGTTTAGAAACCTGGCTTTTGCCTCTGATGATCAATTCTTAAAAGTAAAGTTTGGACCTAAAATTCTTTCCACTACCTTTATGATTATTTATGGATCACACTTATTCAGAACTGTTGCCACAGCTAGCATTTAGAAGTGTGTTTCAAACTTTAGGATTGAATGTACCTTGTATTTTATTGTTGTAATCCTTCATTCTCCTCTACTTTTATATTATTTCAGTATTTCACTGTAGAATACTATACTAAGTCTCTGCTATGTGGCCAAAACATTATATCAAGATACAAATGTTAATATAATTTCATATTGATAATTATCCGGATAAATGTCACATTATTATTATTATTAATATTTTTAGAAAACAACTAAAGTGATGTTTTAATGGAAAGTTACTTAATAACTACTTAGTTTATGTTTACAGCAGACATTTGAATCTACGGTACAGCTCAATATATCCTTCAGCGTGCACCCACTGTCTAGCATGTGAGCCCATTGTCTATTCATGTCTTGCAGACGTTGATCCTGAGGTCGCCTCTCTCAGAACCTCATTTGTCGACCAATTTCCACCACAATGTATATGCTGATAATTATCAATATCAATTGATATGAAAGCTATATCAATATAAAAAAATCATAGTGGATATACAAGTATCATGATAAATGTAATTGTGTCATTTCTTTTAAGTTCTCAGACTAGTTTTTGCTCGAGATTGAAGGTTGTGGCTTTGAACTCTTTTACGAGCAGAGAATGACAAACACAATTCTGAGGTCAATCAATTTTGTGTTATGTGTCCTCATTAGGATTGCACAATGAATTTGTATTATATCGATATACATATATATATATATATATATATGTTAGCAATTGATAACAATTACATTTTTGATAATGTTTTATTGCCTGGCCCTCTGCTACATAAACTAAATATGTATTACTTTTTATTTTTATTCTAGTAAGAAATTGCGCTGACTAATTATTCTAACCACTGAATCCTATAGGTCAAGCACTAACTCTCAGAATTTATAAAGCTTTTATAAAAGTGTTTCTTCCTTCTGCTCTCATAGAAGTTTGATGTCAGATTCGATTTGATGCACTAAATGTCTGTTGTGTTCAACTCTTCACGTCATCTTTAATTTCATGACTGCTGCCTCAAACACATCAACACATCGTTTAAATTTAGCACCATCGTCATCAACACTGTCACGGGGGGGACCTCGTTGTCTCTGGGTTTGCATGTGAGAGCCGTGGGTCATCGCTACAGGTAAAGGTGTCTCCTCGTGGAAAGTGTTGAGTTTCAGCAACATTTGGCAAGTTGACATGTGTCGACTGGAGCGTTGTCGGTCCAATCATAGCGCTGATGTTGTCGCTGTAATTTGAATGACCACTTTGACAAGTATTTTCACACTCACTGATAATTTTAAACTGATACATTTTTGCTAACTTTTCAGCATATATCTCTCCTGAAATGTTTGTGATGCTGTTGTCATATATACTCTCGCTGAAACGCCACAATGCAACAAGTGGTCTCACCCAAACAATAATATACTGGAGGTGACTTGTCCCTACACTCAGGTACGACCTATTATAGTGTATAGCCAGCGGAAGGTAAAGTGGGTCTTTGTAGTCAAGGTAAGAATCACAAACACACAGTTAAGGTTGTGGAATGGTCGTGGATATAAAAAACAACACTGGCTTTTAGTTTCACATGGAAGACAGTGTAGAGGTCCTGTGTTCTGTTGACATGTTCATCTTCTACAGCGCTCCTCATGAGCTAGGACCTAGTAGGTCAGGAGAACAGACTTTGTTAAGAAACATGAGCAACGCAAAGATAAATGTCATCTCCGCTCAAAGAAACTTCATATATGTGGATATACATCATTTTTTTTGTATAAATAAAAACATCATCAACATAAATGAACAGAGCTCATGACTTTGGATAGAAATCGTATGAACTTGTGACTTCCAGTTTCAGTTTCCTGACTAGGTGTTAAACCTGCCCCAAAGTTTCTCACGGTGTTACCAGCGGATTGAAAATCCCAATGCAGGGCTTTGGGGGAGCTGCCACTTGCTGCTATTCCCCTTCCTGCTACAAAATAGATTCAGTGTTTGGCAATCCCTTAACTATTTATTTTTTTATGTCAATTTTCATTTTTTAAAATATATTTAATCTTTTAATTTATTTATTTATCTATTTATCTATTTTTTATTTATTCGTCTCATACAGTGGCTTATTATGAAATATCTGCAAAACTAATGATATTCCCAGGACCCTTGGTTGTTCTTTGTGCTAATTAGCAATTGTTAGCATGCTAAGATGCTAAACTGTTCACCATTGTGTACATCTTCATCTTCTTACTGTTGAAGGCAGATTTGCTATATTTTCTTCATACAAGGAGATCATTTTACGTGACATCATAGTGACTTCATTTTATTATTTTATTTGTTTTAATATCTTTCCATTCTTAGATTTGTCTGGAAATTACAGATTTTTTTTTGCCAAACTCGTCACAGGGAGCTGCTAGATGACATTATCCGTAGGAGCTGTGTGAGCTGTTGGACAATGGGATTTGCTGTAGATGAGTGATAGAAACCACTGGAACTGGCTATAACCCTCAGGTGTCCTGGGCCAGTTTCTGAATGCTTTTGCCTTTATAAACAACATTAAAAATATTTACCTTGCCAATTTGGAAACTTGTTTCTGCACAACACATCTTACATGAGTACAAAATTAATAATTCCCTCTGATTTATATTCGATCCAAAATCTCATTAGACACATTTTGTCATTTGATCTCAATTGGATACTCCCCCCCCCCCCAAAAAAAAGAACATCTGATTACATCCAAATCAATGTTAGAGAATTAAACTGAATATTAATTAATATTAATATTAAAACCTCTCATTGTGCATGATTCATTCATTATTCATTATTAACCTCACTGTCAATCATGTTTTGGATTGACTCTATCACTGATGAATATTTGATCGGTGGACATAAAGCTACCAAACATAATAAGTTCCCTCACAGGAATCAATTATTGTATGTCAGAGGAGAATGTGAAGAGAAGAGAATAATAAATAGGAGGAGATACGTTAGTGATGACAACCCACATGTTCTTTTCTTGGCATCTGACATCTTCACGGCTGTTTTGAGATTCATTTGACATAATGACATAATCTGCTGACAGACATCAAGCCACGTTATATTAGTGTATGTCACTCCCTCCAGTCTGTCATGATGATTGGTCGTAGGAAAAGGATGGGCAGAGATAAGCCAATCAAACAGCTTGTAGGTCAGGTGCCGGGTGGCAGGGTTTGACCAAGATCCAATCTTCTTCTTCTGTTCTCTATAACACGTGCGAGAGAAAAATGCATAGAAGGAGTTTCTTCCCACTCATTTCCACATGCGTAATACATCACATCGTTGTTGTCAGTTTTGACACATTTCCTTTCCCCTGCTTTCCTCACGATTTGTTATCCAACAATACGCTGTCCCATAAGGAGCTTTAAAAATGTGCAATCGCTCGTTGACATAATCAGTTCAGTGGGTCACGAAAAACACATAAATGACAAAAAGGAACCAGAAATCTCCCTTATTTACTTGAAAGTAAAACAAACACGTACAAAAGGCGAACATGACATGATCATAATGACAACTCGACAGTCCCGTTTATCCCGCTCATTTATTCTAAGATGACACAAGATGTCAATAAGTAATAGGAAGCTGGAGAGGATCCATTTATTATTCATAAATGTCTCATGTTGTCAAAGAAACATGCTGGGATGTAGATTTACGACTATTGAACATTACACGAGGAGCAGACACAGGCAGCAGGTTACAGAGGAAAAAGAACAGTGAGTTGGAGGGAGATGGTGAAATCACTACAATGACAAGCTGGTCTCTCCTCAGGCTCCTAAAGGAACAATGAATGGAGGGGAATGGAGAAAAAGACGAAGAAAGCGAGGAAGAGTTTTAACGCGTCCAGCAGAGATATTAGATAAACAGTTAAAAAAAAACATTTTGTGAGGTTTTTAATCGTTTTTGTGTGACTCTACACTGTAGGAGGGCTTTCAATGAACCACACTGATCACCAGACATTAGGTTGAAGATGCTGCCTTGGGTCCATCTACCCACTGGTCCTTCCCTCTCACTGGTCTCCTAGTTGCGATCTCCCCCACCAGCATGTTTAGCCAGATGTTTAAATGTCAGTCATCAATGAGTTATAGAACCATAGCCATTATGTGTGTCTTGTTTCAACATCTAATCCAAATGGCTCAGTCAACAGACAAATTCTGGTTTAGTGTCATGTAATATATTTCTATCCCTTGTGAGTCTCCACCTTTAGTGATGATGGCTTAACGTAATATTACTAGTAGTATTTCTACTGCCACACTGCTGACAGATGGTATATTGAGGTGCAGGGTAAATGTCACACAGTCTTGTGAATTGGGGTTTGAATGTCCCATGGTTAAATCACAGATTTTCTTTTTAACAGATTATTTGTGGGTCAAGAGAGAATAACTGGAGTTTTTCTTGAAAAAAGGAAAATAAAACAACAATTTAAAGTGTACAATGACATTTACAATGAAAAGTTTACATTCTTATAATTATACTTTTTTGTATTTGTATAAAGATTTGATTTACATTTTACAATACAGACTAACTACTTGTTAGAAGAATATGGTGGTAGGAAAGTGGTAGCAAAGGGAGACGGAGAGAGGGGGGATCTGAGAGGATCAGGGTTACTACCTGTGTGCAGGTCATAAATCATATCACCATTTAGACTCCTTTACTTCTTATTTCTTTTCCCAGTTTTTTTTTCCCAGTGCTCTTTCCCCCTGCAGTGCTCTCTTTCCTGACCCTGAATTGTTCATGCTTTTCTCTTCCCTTTCTCACTATACCATCCCTCACCCTCTTAGCTGGGCTCCTATCTTTCATTCCTACTTTCTCATTATTGCAGATGTTTGACCTTAGCTTGTGTCTAGTTTAAAGGTACAGCATTAGGAGTTTATACCTGAAGCTGGAGCCAATACACAACAGCCTATGCAAACACACAACCACTCGCCTTGTGTTAATGTTCAAGCCTCTGGCAGCTTACCCTTGTGTGTGTGCGTGTGTGTGTGTGTGTGTGTGTGTGTGTGTGTGTGTGTGTGTGTGTGTGTGTGTGTGTGTGTGTGTGTGTGTGTGTGTGTGTGTGTGTGCGTGCGTGCGTGCGTGCGTGCGATGGTGTGATCGTCATCCAGGGTCAAAGGACAGGTTACACAACACTGCCAATTAAAAGTAAGTCTGGTGTGGCACTGACCTCTGACCTGTGTCTTTGCTCGCTTAAAGACAGTTCGATCTACAGGCTGCAGACAGGATATTATGGACTAGCAGCTGCTTACTTGTTCATACAATTCAGTGGAGTTGACACATTGGGCCTTATGTAAGAATCGTTCGTACAAACAGATTCGCTCTATACGAACTTGTGCGTACAGGAGATTTAAGAGAACGTGACGCATTCACCAATTTTCTGGTATTTTGAGTTCTCCTGCAGGTGTGAAGAAATTCAGTGATTCCTCTTATTCAATTCAAGCTTTTTCACTAATGGATCATGTCTTTAATTAGTTTGGAGAAATGATAAATAACTACATGAATTACTCCTCATAATTATGTTGCCAATATTCAGTTTTACTCTGCTATTGGACCTGTAGTTCTAAATATACCTGCAAATGTATGTACCTGCTAAATGTCACAATGTCCACAGTGCACAGCAAAGTGTAGCCTTGTATGGTATAATGTGGCCATTCATTATGCTAATGTGCTATCCCTGCGGACGTTCCTTAAATACGCACAGGTGGCTTTCGTCACATTAAAAACGTCTTTTACCCACTTTTCTGTAGATAGAAGCGTTCATTGAGTCTGACCTGCCATCTTCGTATGAACTCACGAACAAATGCAGGAGGTTCTGGACACCCATGATCCCCATTGTTCAGCTAAGAATTGCGACTTGGGAATGGGAATAGTTTCTCTTTAAATGTCACTTGTCACATATTTGACATTTGTCAGACAGTTTTCAAGTCTTAACACTCAAAGCGGTTTACATTACATTATTTCATTATATTATTAGTTTGCATTCACACAGCCCTTTTATATCTAGCACTATATCTTCTACTCACACTTCACATTTACTCTGATGTCCACGAGGCGAGCAATGATAGAATCCTGCCAAGAAACGCCAATATTTTACTTTAAAAGGAAAATACTCACTTCTGATTGGATCAGAGGTTTTTATTAAAGCTCCTCTATGGAAACATTTAATATTTCTAACTTAAGACTTCAAGCATCAAAAAGATACTAAATATCAGTAATTCATGTTGATAACTTCCTCCATCAAGATAGTGGGACAGTGAGAATAGGCTGAAACACTGTGAAGATAAAATTCATTCACATTTCTAATTTGCATGACAGGACCTGTTAAACTTAGCTCTAGTCATGTATCCACATGTTGTAACATCCCTTCACATCTGTACTTAAAACATCAAAAGTCGTGGATGAAATCAGCTCACGGTGGAAAAGTAAACCCATTGGAATTTTTCAGCAAGTTTCACTTTGACGGACACTGACACACAGGTTTAGTAAACCGCCCTGACAGTGCTGCTCCCCGACATAACACAGAGACATTAAGGCTCATTCGCTGTGTCGCACCATCCAACCATCCACCATCAACTGCTCCATGAAGGAGGCATGGAGTGTACAGTGCCATGACAGAGCTGCCGTCCTGCACGTATTCAATTATTGATTGCTTAGCTTCACCGGCTTATGGAGCTTTTGCGACACACTAGTGCTATGATGCTCTTAGCATTGTTAGCATAGACTAAATATAAACAACATGAGTGCTACCTTAAAACTAAGCCTAGGCTGCACTTTAGTTCATAAATCCTGCCTTCTCCATGTTAGTCGATGGGACACGGCCCAAAAAGTCAAAATCCACATCAAATATATTTATCTGAAAGATGAGTTCTGTCGTTTCAGGTAGTTCTCATCGCACTGATGTTTGATTCAGTTTTTATTCCGGTAAGTTTGGTTTTAATTTATTTGATGCTATAAAATTGTGTGAAACCTCAGGATTGGTCAAACTTGTGTATCAGTGGGACCTCCACCTCCCGGTCGCTACTGTACAAACTCTGACCCAAAACATGCAAGGGGGCAGGATATTTTACCATTTTATTCATGGTTAGTGGGAGGATTGGGAGACTTGCATCTTTATTCAGTATACAATCCATGGTGTTCTGAAGTGGTGTGAATGTGATGAGACAGAATCAAATGGTGTAGTTGTTCACCTCGTCCTTGGCTTTTTTTTATCAGCAGGGCACCTTCTTGTATTACATCTCTTAATAGGGAGCAATTAGTCATTTTTTCTCTCTGTATTAATTGTGACGTTTCCAAGTTGAAGGAGGATTATTACACTTTATGTTTAAACCACAAGTTATTCATTTGGGGAAAATTGGTCTGTTGAAGCAGGCAACAAAAAGAGGATACAGAAAAAGTGGAAAGGGTAATGAAGAATAATGCCATGGATAGACTTTTGCTAAACAATAAAAACAGAGATGTGCATTGCCTCTCTGGCTTTCTTTATTGTGTGCACTCCACAGGGGTATATTTAGGAATGAACCATCTCAAGCAAATGGATTATGTGCTTCACATTCATTAAATGGAGCCCTGCCCTTCTCGCCTGCTGGATACGCATCGTTACCTTTGCTCCCACCGTATGCTCTTTATGTTTGCAACTCCATAATGATGAAAAGAAAAGCTCCGGAGCCTCCTCTCGCAGAGGGAGGTTGCCGTCCTTCTCTTTAGACTGCTTCCTGGTTGATAATGACAGAGCAGAAAGTAGAGGCTGTCACCGCCTGGTCCTCCCCCGAGAAGAGCAGGAGGCGAAGGGGAAATATAAAAAGCAGCATGACTGAAAGCATAATTTGGGAAGATGTGTTTTCTCATTTTTATCAAGGTGTGGCAGAATCATTTTTTATAGTTGGTGACTCCAGGACTTTTATTGCGCTGTTAGATCCGTTATTTTAGTAAAAGTTGAGTGTAGGTAGCTTTTATTGTGTTTTTCTTTATAAAGATGTGTGTGTGGTAGTGGTTAGTGACAGGAGGGTTGGGGAGGAGCGAGAAGAATGACATTGCTGTGGTGGAACAGGACAGGCCATTGGTTCTAAGTGCTAAAGAGGATTCTGCATTCCCTGTTTGCTCACTGTGACAGGGAGACAATTACTAACATCTCCACTACAAGTCTCCATTTGCTAAACAGATGCTGCTCAATGCCAAATGGGCCATTACACCAACTAAACTGTGTGTGAGACTTTGATGTCCATTTCTGTGTTACTGCTGCATGTGTTATTTTGCAGGCTGTGTGTGTGTGTGTGTGTGTGTGTGTGTGTGTGTGTGTGTGTGTGTGTGTGTGGGTGGGTGTGTGTGGGTGCATGTATTATGAATAAGTATGTTGTATTGATGAGAACATATGGTCTTTCCATATGGCGGTGTCACAGTTTGGGAAATCTCAATTCTGTCACCCCTACATCATGTGTTTCTCCTGTTATGTTTTCATCAAACTCCACGCTGTTGTTGTGTTATTGATTTTTTTCCCTTGTTAATTTCCTGTTTGTAGAACCTGGATGTAGCAGGTTGTTGCATTGGAGTAATTCAACTCAACTGGGTACTTGTTTTTAACCACTGCAAAAAACAAATAAGCCTTTATTTTGATTGTAATCATTTTAAAAAGTAAAAAACCAACCATATAGATATAGTGCTGATTCTTTGTGGCTCATTGGGTTGGTGGAGCCAAGTTCCCAGCGTCTGGCATCAGAATGTAATTCAGAAAGTAAAGTGTCTCAAATGACCACTTTGGATTAGATTTTGCTTCTGCAACGTGCAAACAACTGCAGCCATCACTCTTTCTCCATTACCACAGCCCCTGCTCAGAATGGCCAAGTCCACTCCAGACCAATTTCCAACCGCCTCCAGGCAAATCAACTCTCCTGTATACTCTTATGACCTTTTGGTAAACTTCACAGACATCATTGACACTATAAGTGTCCACATTTAAAATGTTAAAATCATCTTAGGTGATGAAGCTGACCAACCTCTTAACAAGCCTGACCTTGAAATCTACTTTTATAAAGAACTAGTTATTGACTTCAGGTTTCATCCTGATTTTCGGGATTGCATCAGGAATTTTTCTGAGGCAAGACTTTTGTGTCACATGCGACATGGGGGATGGATGAAGGCTATAAAGAGCTCAGGACTTTGACATTGGGTCTACCATTCTGTGGATGGGTTCAGGCAACAAACACACTTTTGGTACGTTTAGGAAAAGATTTTGGCTTTGACCATGATAGTTCCCGAACCTTATCCAGCTGTTTTGTGAGCCTCAACAAAATCAAGCAACATAAAAAGTCTACGACAATGCTAGCACCTCCGTGAAGCACATCATGCTCACGATGACAATGCTTACATGGTGATGTAACTTTTTGTCATCTTTATTGGTTATTGGTCGTCCTTTACCATATCATGAAGGTATATCTCCTGCTGGGCTGATGATAGAGCTGTCCATTAGACACCAGATTTGTGACCAGATCAGGACAGCTAACCTAAACAAGTCCCGCTGCCTTTTGTTGTCTGGTTCGGTTTCCATCCCTTGTCTTGTCTGCATGTGTGCCTTTCATCTGTCAGCTTCTTAACTCTCAATTTTAGTTAAGCATTGGAACAATGTCCCAGCAGTTAGCAAACTTGTGCTCAGCTAAATTACATTTCTAAAATCACAATCAGGTCAATGTGAAAAGTATATAGTCTGACCATTAAGAGGAAAAATGCAAACAACTTAACAACAAATTTCATTTCATTCATGATTGATGATGAGAACACTCTTTCCCATTGTTGACAGTCATATCTTTGCCACCCCCCACACACTTGTTGCTGGTATAAAGTCAAATTCAATAGACTGGTCTGTCTGCATAGAAATGGCTTCACACTGTCACAGTTTGGTGATGTTATTCATACCTGCAGGAAGAAAAAGGACCATTTTAATGAAGAATTGAATATTTTATTTGGCTGTGCCTAACCCTCACTTACTTTCATTATGTGCTGCCCTCCAGCAGAATAGATCTGGTACAGACCTGAAATATAGTTGCTTCTTTCAGATGCTGCCTGTGACAGAAAAAAACAGGTTTTTAGCTGATTTCAAGCTAGTTTAATATACATCACTAACATTTATAGCATTTCATCCTTTTTGTGTTTTGTGGTGATGTTGTGGGTGTTGTGGACATTCGACTGAATTGAAGCTTTATTCATGTGTTTTTTTAAAGTTAAGAGCCATTCAGCAGGGTTTATCTTTACAGGTGGAGGTAGGGAATGAAAAATTCTCCCTGTTCCTTAGTGATTTAACTCATCATTCCAGATTTGCATTTTGACCAAAGGGAAATTACAGCATATGGAGAAAGTCAAAGGAGAAAATGAAAAGGCACTGAAGAGTTGAAGGGGAGGCAAAGATATTAAGTGAGTCAAAATCTGCTTTCCCCCCGGGTGCCACAACTCACTCAACACCTAACACCCTCAAATGAAACACATGTTGAAACTCAGTCAATTCCTGAAGATATCATTTATCCAATGTCCATCATTAATAGACATCCAATGATCCATTTTATAGATCACTGTAAGGAGATGCTCCAGAACCTCTTTGACAATAATCAATCAAATAATTGAGTGACAGTTTGTCTGTCCAATCATGGGTGCCACTTCTAATAGCTAAGTCTGCCTGATGTTTAATATTGACAATTTAGAAAAATGTTACAAATATTGGTTATAAAGAAGAAGCTACTGGCCTGTTATTATTTTCTGTCATCATATGTATTCTCAAGTAGACCAAGCCTATGTTTTGGCATTAGCTTGTGTCCAGTTTAGCAGACAATTTCAACATCACCCATTTACACATAAAAGTAGGAAAGGACCATCCATCCATCTTATATTCAGTGAACGTGCATTTTCTGCTATACTTGTTTGGTATTCTTGGATGTGTAAGGTCTACAAGTGTGAGGAACACTTTCTAAGTCACTGCGTAGTAATCAGCAGGACGAGGAACCAAACCAGCCACTCGTACTAACAGAGCTAACTATGACCTGGATTACTGGCCAGTGAGGGTTAGCTTTATGTCAGTATGAACTGTGCTGAACAGCTTATACTGACATAAAGCTAACCCACTTAAAGTGGGCCTGTGATGGCCGGCTGTATGTGGGTTTGCTTTATGTCAGTATAAGCTCTGCTGATGCATGTCCATACAGCACACACATGAATACTGCATGTCCTTTCAAACGCAAGCACCTAGCACACAGCTTAAACCTCAATCAATAAGAGGAAATCACATCATAAACCAAGCATAGTATACATGTGCATTCATGAACACACACACGCGCACACAAGAATAACTACCAGAGATACATTCCGACTGTATACACACATACAGAATGTGTAGGAATGCAGGTATATACAGACAATAAACACACCTACGCAAATGCATATACAGGGTAAAGATTCATGCACACACACACACACAAACACACACACACTGACACACACATCCATGCACAGGGACCACTGTGGTCTTAAAGGCTCCATGCTGAATGTGATGTTATTAGAAGTGGCTTAATGGTGCCATATTGTGTCCCTTCTCAACCACACTCGCACAAAGCCACACTCACATGAAGACACAGACTCAAGACATGGACCCTAGACTTTTTCAATGACCACAGGGCACATGCATACATTCACACACTGCAGGGATTAAACATTGTCTCTTTCCTCCTCTCACTCAGTTTATTCATGTATTCAACAATAAATATATATCCACATTCATAAGTATTATCTTTCTGTGTGGCAGATGTGCGTAATTTAGCCCAACCTCTTATTTTCATGTTTTGTCCTTGAACAGTTTTATGCAAAGGTTGCGTAAAAATATAGTGTGTAAGGATTGTAGGCTATTTTGGAATTCAAATACAACTCAGACAAATATAACATTAAAAATTCATATAAAACGAACACAGCACATAATGTGTGCATATACTGTCCGCTACAGAGGACATCGAACACACATGCACAATCACAAAACTTGACATCACAAGCAGGACACAAAGACAAATCAATGTCAAGTAGTTTCATTTGTTCAAGCTTGTCAGATCTTTATACACTAATATAAGGGATACAATTTGATAGTGTCATCTTCAAATTATATGTTTGGAAGTACATTCAAACTGGTATGAAAAGGCCTGTTATTGATGGCTGGTACACACTGGTTTGACAAATGACTGGCTACACAACTTGATGACCTGATGCTGAGCTAATAAAATGACTGAATATGCGAATGAGGTGACCAGAGGACCGACTATGTGACAATGACTGCATAGCTAACTGTTCAGAAGATGACTAACGAATAGAGAAGTAATGCATGCAAAGTCACTACATGGGCTGCTCTTTGTCAAACAGGAGATGACTGATTAAGGAGACTTGCTTACTGGCAGAAATCACTTGGTAAGTGACTTGACGACTGATCAGATCACAAGGCGGCTGTCTATATGTCTATCTGACCAGTTGACCTAATGACCGACTTGACAATTCAATGATTGAGCATAAAGGATGACTTGAAAACTGACCAGTTAACTAGATGCCAAGATGACTCAGTAGATGACTTGGTGACTGACTCAGTGACATGTTGAATAACCAGATCCTTAGGTTACTAACCATGTGACTATCTAACACTAAGATGGCAGTGGAGGTTACAAAATGACTCATTAGGTGATTTGATCACTGACTTGATAAATCAGTGGCCGACAAGGAAACATGATTACTAGGTTAACTAATGACCTACTAGGTGAAATGACTTGCTGCAGAGAGGACTGCCATGGGTGTCTAACAAGTTGACTGAATAGATAACATGCCCAACAATGTGACTATGTTTCTAGGTGACGGCTCATCTGGAAAGGGGCAAAATGACTCACTTCATGACTTGATTATTAACTGTCAAGGTGACTTGACAACTGATTGACTATCAAACAATGGTTCACTGAGCTGCCCCATTTTCTGAAAAGGTTTTGGTAAAGAAATAAAAAAGCTGTGCCACACACGAGAAGACACAGGCGAAGATGTCAGGAGCTTTTTTTTTTATAAGGTCTGATGTGATGTAAACAACAACAACGATAAATTCCGGACCCAATTATGCTGAAATTCTCCAAAAGTCATGTCTGAAAATGGCCCAACAAAATGACTTGAGGAAGAGCGGCCTGATTCTGCCATTTTCACCTCAGTCAGTCATCTAGTGACTCGTGGACTGTCGGCTTGGCAGATGACTCGGTAACCAGAGGACTGATGGGCCAGAATTGTTGACTCAGTGACTTAGTGGATGAAAATGTTAGCTGCTTGTGAGGTAAGTGGCTGACTAAGGTAAATGTTGGCGTTGAGAGGCTTGGTAGTAGACCGTGGCACGCTGACTGACTGGCTGACTGCGTGACACTGTGATTGGCTTGCTGTCAGGCCGGTGAAGTAGCTGGCTGGTTATGCGGGTGACTGGTTGACAAGATGACTGACTTGATGCTAATGAGAAATTCTAATGACAAAAAGGAAAATAGTCTTCACAAGGGAAAAATGAAATCTACTGATTAAAATTTGCTGAAAAATCTCTGCTGGCTGGCTTTCTGAGAAACTCATTGACTGCGTGTGTGTTTGTGTGTGTGTGTGTGTGTGTGTGTGTGTGTGTGTGTGTTTGGGAGTTCAGTCTGGTCTATAGTGAGATAATTGTAAACTCTGCTCTGTAATCCAGGCTGACTAGCAATCAAGTGATTGATGCTGTGCTGAATGCTGAGCAATAGCCATTGATTTGCCCCCTTTTTTCTTCTGGCACGAGTGTAAATGTGTCCCATCACTGCCTCTGCGCCCTTGCATGTCTTTCTCTTAACCTCCACTTTATTTTTCTCTCTTTCTTCTTGTGTATCCTCCCATACTCACTCGTCCCTTTTCTTTCATTTGTCTGTTGCTGGTCCTTCTCCTCCTGTCACATTGCACCCTCCCTTAGAGCAGTGACCATTTTAAAGGAAAATCCATTTCTCTTTACCCAGATTATCACGTCGCTCCTTTCAGTAATTGAACCGGGCTGCCTAGTCAATGGGATTGTATTGGAATACAATACCCTGCTGAATTGAGCAGTGGTGGATCATGACTAGCCAGAGGTCGCACTAAAACTGTCTGGATGTTGTACTGTGCTATAAAAGACACATTACTCCGATATTAAACAAGGCCTCAGTAGAAAATTATTGCTTTTTCTAAGATAAGTTTCCCCTCTCAGGATTTCTTCTGAAGCTTTTGCTCTCATGAGAAATTCCGGATGAATTTAGGCAGCACACGTTGGGATTTTAAGTGTCGTCCGAACCAAAACAACAGGTATGAGAAGTGCAAAGTCTTTTGGACCAATTGCTGGAAGCTGAGACAGCACTGAACAGTAGAAGAAGAATCGGAAATGGAAGCAGCTCGCACGATTGCTTGTTGTCTCCACCTCCGATGATAAAACTGACGACGAGGACATTCAATTTGCTGCTGGTAAAACCATTATGATATAACCGAATATAGATAAGATACATTTCAATGTGAAATCAAACTAACTGGATCAAATGAAAACAATGTAACAAAGGCATGAACATTCTAGTGTAAAAAAAACGCCCTCAGTAACATGAACATGACATGACAGTAATCTCCTTATCAAACAGGAATCTGCTCTTTAACAGGAGCCAGCTTTCAGCCAAGTTAAAAAAGGCTTCAGTTCCAGGGGAAGCTGCAGCTGCTACAGTAAAAGTCACCCATGACTTTTATAACTAAGTCACGGCCGTTTCTGTACTCGGCTGGTTTACAAGACATCCTCCACAGTGTTTTCTCACACCTATTCTGCAAAACACAGTATTTTATATCACAATAAATCTCCTTCTCTCGTCTCTCTGCCGCGCCACATCCTCACAGATGGATATTTTTAGTTCTTTTATCTTACATTTAACGTCGCTTCTCCTTGTAGTGAGACAGAGGACAGTGTGCGTTTGTGACATCTGTGCTCGAAAATGTAACGTCTCCTATCTCCGACGTCTATGTCAGCAGGGCGATTTTAGCAAAAACTGAATGAATGTGTGTGTTTGTGAGTTTGTGCGTGCATGCATGTAGACTTAACACTAGCTCAGCAGCTGCTAATTAGTCTGACAGAAAAATCTCTTACTCTTCTCCCTTCAATGAACACTTTCATTCCATTTTTATTTTTTTTAAATATCCTTTTTTCCTTCTTTCTTCCCATTGTCCTTGAGCTGTTTCAATATATGAGATTTTTCTCTCCTATACATCCTTCAGTCCCATTTCCCCTTTTTCTTTGTAGCCTTCCATGGTGAAATCTCTTTCTTCTTCTCCATGTTCATCATCAGACCCATCAATTCATCTCTCCCATTTCTTTCTTTCTTTCTTTCGAAAAGATCAACTCAACTGAACCTCCAGGTTCATTTTATTGCCATCTGTAGGAATTAAAAATACATGCAGGGGAAATTCTAAGGGGCAAGAGGGAGAGTGCACGCGATAAAAATACAAAACACTCTTTGCTTCACCATTTTTCTTAGTCCTTCCTTTTCTTACTCTCGCTTCCCTCAATTGAACTCAAGTGTTTCCACATCCCCTCACGCCATACCAACCACCTCTCTCTCCCCCCCCCCTTACCTTCACTTCTTCTCCATCCTCCAAAACATGGTGAGGAATATGACGAAACAGACAGGAAAATAGTCCATCATAAACTTATTGGAGGTGTGCATCAAAATGTTCTCAATGCAGGGAGAAGGAGAAATGAGAGACGATAACATTTTCACAAACTGGGAATTTTGTGCATTTCATATTTGTTCATTTTATATTCAGACACTGTAAAAAAAAATCTGCTGACACCGTGTTTCTCAGTGCAGATCGATGAAAAGATTTGTTTTATCAAATCAAGTGACATATTCCTCATGTCACCACCCTCCTCGTCTTCTACTAAAACACAGATTAAATATTGAAATATTTAAAAAATGCAAAAGAAAGACAGAGAAGTGCATCTCCCTTAGGTTTGACAGGAATCACATTTTATGATGATGAATCATTGAAAGAATTTGGGTTTGAGGTTCCATGGCATCAGATTGATTCTGCATCTATAGTAGTAGTGAAACGTTCCAACTACCCAAAGTGAATGTTTTCAGCTTTCATTTTCAAAATATATGAGTAATCTGCAGTCATCTTTTGCTCGGTGAGAGTCGCAAACGTTATAGTTTTACAGTTGAGGGTGAGAAGAAAACAAGAGTCCATTTCATCTCTGGCTTCTGCTCCTCTTCTACTCCGAACAAACATTTGGAGGCTCAGAAAACTGACTGCTAATCCAGTGAATCCTCCACAATATGTTGAGTTTGTCAAATTCTCAATTTTCTTAGTCCTTAGAGTAGTCCTAAATTCATTTTACACTAAATGGAAACTATAACAACACCAACATAACATTGATTCACATTCTCAGCAGGCGCTAAGCGACATTAGCATTCACATGGAGTTGGCACAAATCTATTGTAGGTCCTGTATAATTGTACTTTTAGCTCTGTTTTGGTCTACACCAACCCCTTAGGGACATATCTGTCATTTTAGCTGCTAAATGCTCAGTTATGTTTGATTGCAGGCACAGTGGGTGATTCCCACTATGAAGTCCCACTTCAGTAGCTTATTACATCTCTTAACTCTTCTTTGTTCCTCCCACTTACCCTGAAAAAGGAAAACGTTTACAGACTTTCAGAAAAAGACTTCAATTGGCAGCACGCAAATTATTCAAGTTAAATTAAAGTTAGCTATTGTGTTAATATGAATTGTTAACTTTAATTTTAACAAACTTAGGGTTTGTCATTAAAAAAAATCTTGAATTTACTGAAAAGTAACTCTACACCTTCCTTCATTTTCTGACTTCTGTGATCTGTGGCCCCGCCCCTGCTCCCGGTCTCCCCACCCTCACAGCTCACCTGTAGTTGAGGAGCCTTTTCCAGCTTCTGAGCCCCACCCACAAGTTGACAGGATGGGTCTCTAATGGTTTGTGACACCACAAACCCTCGCTGTAGTTTTGTCAGACTTATAATGGTTTACTGCAGTGTTCAGCTGGAAATACTCAGCCCTAGTGCTGACTGCTGATTTTGCTCAAAATATGTCTTTTAGCATATAAAAAGGCACAAGTGGGACATGTTAACAGGTTTATAAAGTTTGTCACCTGACGGGGACTTAAATAGCTGCCTACTGGTAAACAACCGAAGAGAACAGTGAGAGTGACCTATTGCAGGGTGTCAAACCACAACAGTAATGTTAATACACTCTGTGGAGGTGCAGGTGATGATTATCAGGTTAGTCAGGTGATAACTATTCGTGGTGTCATATCAACATCCATCACATTGCACATCCTTTTTCTTAGCTGTGGTAAATTTGATCATTTTTGGGCCAGAAAAACTAAACTTCGTGCGAGGAGTGAATAGAAGTTGAAGTGACAGCCAGTGCCACGGTGCCCACAGTGGAAACCCATACACAGTAAAAATTGCATTACAATGAAATTGAGACAATATGATAAGCTAACTGAAGACGCTACCTAAGTGGAAAATGAGTGACTAAAAGGATGTAAAAAAATGAGTGACAAAGAAACAGCTATTGAGGACAAGAGATATCACAAACATCAGTTCTGGAAATTCATTCTGACTCTAGAATCCCGGTCTCAAATCATTTCCTCTGTTTGAACAATACTTTTTTTTACCTGAATATTATATTGTTGAGATTCTCTGCTTGTCGGGCTCAACCTTGAATCTGCACATTGTGTTAACTCAGAGGAGTTTGAACTCGGCCGACTTATGTATGCTGTGCTGCCGTCCGGCAAATGCGGACTGAGCTGCTTTTGTCTTTCTCCCCTCATCTGTCTCTTCTGCATCCCGACGAGAAGGCGATCGGCCATATGCTCCTCTCGCTCAGATGTAACCTCAGAGAGGGGAGAGGAGGCGTGATATCCTGGCAGAAGCTCTTCCCTGCTCTGTCGCCCTGGGGGGAAACAATGTTCCACTCTCCGCCACTCTTTCGGCCAGAAGGACTGAGAGAGATACTGAAAGAGGAGACATAAGAGGAGGGAAACGAAGGAAAGGAGGAGGAGGAGGAGTAGGAGGAGGAGGAGGAGGAGGAGAAGGAGGAGGAGGAGGTGTGCACTCTTGGCACACACTTCCCCTCTTCTCTCCTCCTGGCAGACAAGATTTCTGACACAACTGATTGCTCATCTCATTACAGTCAGCGCTTAACCTCTGTGTGTGTGTGTGTGTGTGTGTGTGTGCGTGAATGGCCTGATATCCACTTTTAATTGTGTGAACATGCATTCGTGCCTGCTCCTATGTGACCTTTTGTGTGTGTGTGTGTGTGTGTGTGTGTGTGCGCGTGTGTGGCTTGAGTCCACTAAATGCACTCCAGGAAATACTCGAGGATGCCGTTTGATCAAATAACATGTGATCTGACATATGTTGGCTTAGTGTGTTTAAGCGTGTTCTTGGCAGCTGGGTTTGTGCATTTGGTGTGTGTGGTTAGTATGTCATGTGTTCATGTCGTGTTAACAGAAATATCTTCGGGCTCATCAGTACCATAAACATAGCAGCTCTTAGTTAGTGTGTGCACCCTTTAGAGTTCATTCATGTTTAGCATGCCAAGCTCGATGTCCCGAAGCTCTTGGCTGTTCTATTTGAGTTCATGGTGCGTATACACCTACGGTATTTTTATTATAACAAATGTGCTTTAACTGTTGAACGACCAGAGACAAGTGATAACATAAGTGCTCATTGTCAGTCTTTGTGTCATTAGTTGACATGGGTGTTCTGACATTGAGCAGGAGGAGATAGGATGACAAAATTGTACATAGCACTAAGTATTGTGCATGACAGAAGTGGGCGCTATGGATACAATCTCCCATCGTAGCTCTACATGTAATTTTATAAAACAATACCAACACATATCATTGTTTTATGATAATGACAAATACAATCAGCAAGTCAAAGACATCTCAGAAGATGCAATACAGCAATATCTCTAATCTTTGGCAAATGTTTTGTAGTGTAAAGCATCATCAATCAAAATAATCTAAAATTATACATTTCTGCACAATCCTCAACTTTGGTGAAGCACGCAAATTGACACAAAAGCATCCTGTACCGACCATGACCCTTGAGCAAAGCGTGAGCCAAGTGGAGGCAGCTTATGTTGTTTATATGTAGTGTTGCACCAAGTTTTTTTATCAACCCCTCATTTTGTTTTGGACAGTTAAGGGACAAGAGTTAACAAATGTTTCTTCCTCTCTTCAATAACCCTGTAAACAGAACTATTACTGGCTAGCACGACTTGCTGTGGCTTGCACATTATCCATTAGCTTGCAAAATGCAGTAGCTCATCATCTAGCTCTTTTGTTTTGGGTTTTATCAACACTCTATTTCTTTTATCCAACAGGAAATGGAAACCTGTTGTCCATTTTTATTTAACACTTATTTATTTAACACTGCCTACCTCCAATGATTAGTGGAGCTGTCATGTCATTCATCTTTATGTGCATTCATTGCTTATAAATTGTTGTATATACAGTAACTTGGTAGTAATATATGTTTTCTAGTTGACGTTAATTATAGTCGGAGAAGATTCAGGGACATTGTTCTATTCAGGTTATTGTGGCCAATGAACCAGGTACAAGAAATATGATATCCTGGTCTTGTGATTATCCTTGATTGTGCATTTGGCTGTGTGCAGTGATGATATTTTGCCCTTTAGCTTCAATGAAATCTCTCTCTTTTTCTTTTTTTCCCCCTTGTCAGTTACTCTGTTTCTTCTCCTCTCATCATCGACCTTTAGGTATCATTACACCTGCAGCCACACGCCATCATAACCTGAACCTCACATAGAAGACTTTTCTGAATGTGCGCCTCTCTTTGAATCGCCTCTGTGTGTTTCTCCATGTGTGTGTGAAGCTGGCAGAATTAAATCCAAGGAACCCAGGTGGCCCTTCAATCCCAACTGAACCAAATGTGAATTTCCAGTCAGTCTTCAGGCAGCGCAATTCAAAAACCTTAGAATTGGCACCGTGAGCGGAAGCTGGTCCTTTTTTGGCGCGACCTGTCATGACAATGTACCCTGTTCCCCGGAAAGCCCCCATGGGTTCTCACATACAGTCGGATCCACCATCTTTCCCAGCTCAGTCACCACAAGGCTGTGCACTGATGTGACATTACAGATAAAGGGGGGAGACAAATCTCCCCTCTTGTTCATGGCCAGGGGAGACAATGGTAAATGTTCAGCATTATCAAATCTGACTGCCACAGTCATGTGGGGAGATGTCCTAAAACAACTGCTAAATGCACAATTCGAACCGCACAGCAACTGATTTGCACATTCATGTCATAACTTGGGGGGTCTGGTTTAGGGGTGGGTGTGATGGGTGGTGGACCAGGGCGTCACAGTGTAACAGAGAGGACAAAAATCACAAGTAAATGAAATGCAATGCACTTGAGTTTTGCCTTTTGACTTTGCAGACTGACGGCTATTTTTAAGCGCCATCTTTGCTGTTGACAAAAAACATAAATTTAGTGTTTTTGACTTTTTTATTTTTCATGAGAGAATGGAATGTACTTGTTACTAAGTTAAGCCACTCCTTCTGTCTATATCCTTAGTGAAGACGTGCATATCCAGTGTTAGACTGTGTGACTTGGATGGATGCAGGGCAGCCAATTCCATACTACACACTGAACACTGCTGCTTTTTGAAGTTAATACTGTGGAAATCATGCAATATACATGGCGACGGACATCACTCAGGATTGACAGTTTGAAACATTACTATCCAACTCCATTGATATTTTCCCAGTTACACCTAATAGCCGACTGCTATGATAATGGTGGTTTTGCCAGGCAATGAGAGAGAATGTTTCTCTTCAGAGGAAACCCAAGTGAAAACGCGTGAGCAGACTTTCTGTGCATGTAACAAGGATTGTGTGTATATTGTGTACCTGCCTGTGTAGGTATTGGCTTTATAACATGCTCGTAAAATAACCATAAAACTGTGTGACTGACTTCACACCAGATTTTCGCCAGTTAAAAGAACTATTGCTTTCCTCTGCCCCCTTTTAAGACCAACACACCCATGGGCGTTCAGATGGGCTCATTTGCTGTTTACACAGTATTGAATGACGATGGGAACATGCCAACTGCGTAGGTCGGAAAAAAGCAGAGACAGCTGAGTTGCAATTGGTACCGTGAGTAAGTCAGGGTCCTATTGTTGGACAAAAACACCAAGTTCTTCAGGCTAAGCAACAAAATCGTCCGTTTGTCTTTTCCATTCAAAATAGCCTGTATGATGTAGCTTCATTCTAACTTCTAATATTTCACACTGTGAGATGAGGCTTTGCAAAAAACTACAACTACTTTGAGATCAAGAAATCAGGAAAACTGCTTGTTAAAGATGGACAAATCAATTTCAGTCAATGTCCACTTAGCAGCTGTTCTGACTTACTGCATGACTATTCATCCATGTTGCCTTAAAAGCAAAACAAATAAAGAGTACGTAATATAAATCTCAAAGTCAACTTCCTTAATTTAGATGTTGAGTTGAAATTGTATGGTAAGACTGGAAGTCTTGAAGAAATGGAGTAAGTGGACCTTGAGTTAATGATCATGCCAGGGTTAACAGGTTTGACAGGTCACAAACCATTGTCTACATTGACTCACTGCTTCAGTGTTAACAGGTAATATTTGTTGGGTATTTTCTCCTAAGAGGGATCAGTTATTTTCACGAGCACAGAAAGTGGTTGGAATGGTACCTTTGAGTGGTTTATTGCTATAATAGAAGTTGTTGTTCTATGCCACAGGAAAGACATATTAGAAAACTTGAATTGAGTGGCGTTGCCCTTTAAGTGCTCTTTAAGTTCTGCATTAGCAGCCCTTCACCATCATGTCTTTATTGATTGTCTTTTAACGCTCTGTAGAAGAATATTGACTGCTGGGTTAGCCGCTGATAGTTGTAGCTCAACACATAAATTGTGTGTGTGTGTGTGTGTGTGTGTGTGGGTTAGCTAAGATTGTACCTGTGTGTTTTGCTCCTGCCTCATAAATCAAACTAAAATACAAAGGAGGGTGTAAAACGGCCGCTGCTAAATTGTCCTGCTTATGAAAACCAATACCTTGCTTCGAAAGCTGCAGAGTAGCACTGGTGGAAAAACAGCTCACCTGGCAACGCTTCAGAGCACACTTTTGTTTGCTCGCTCCTTCAAAAACAAGTCAAACTCAGCAGTTCACAAGAGACGGCATGTTCCTCTGTTGTGATTTCACTCGCTATTCTTTTCTCTGGTGTTTGAAAACGGCCTCAGATAAATTTTGGATGAGCGAACGTCAGCACAAGCATTTCAAAAATGCTGGGGGGGCCATTCAAACGTCAAGGCAACACGCCGTGGCGTTTCTGGCGTTTTGGTTATTTCCCTTTCTCCATTTGAAAAAAAATGTGCTGAATGCAAAAGCAATAGATGGCGGGGGGGGTTCCCCTGAAAGTAAAGTCCTGTTTTAGTTTTTTGCACGCTTGAAAGAGAAACTAAGCACTTTCGCAAAGTGTCATGCAAACTGTTCCGTCTCTGAGTTTGGTGGAGCTCACAGAGAAGGCGCCCTTCCAGCATCCAGTTTGTTTTGTTCTCGAAAGGATTATAGGGTGGAATAGGAAGATGACAAATTTACTCTGTTCTCATTTGTTCACTTTTCTCTTCTGTCTCTTCTGCCTCTGCTCACTGCAGAGGAGAGACGGCAAAGAAGAAGCAGGAGAAATGATGAGGAGAAGATAGAGGGATGATTAGAAAGTCAGCAGGGTTGGTAAACGTCAGATTTCACTTTTTTTGTTAAAACAACTTTGACAGGATTGTATTAAAAAAACACTGGAAAATTGCTGTTGCCTCCGTTTACAATGGTACATACACGTATGGAAATTTCTTGGTTTTCAACTGGATTTGCAGAGAAGAAGTGAATTTAGAAAAGACGCCTACTGGGTTAGGGTTAGGGTTAGGGGGTTAGGGTTAGGGTTAGGTGTATAGCCAGTAACATTCATGATGGCTGTGTAAGTCAGAAAGTCGTGACAGTGTGACAGTGAGCCAGCGTGCACAACACCAGCGTCCCGCAACTGAAGCAGAAAAATGGAATTGACTGACTTGTCAAAATGTCGTATGTGAAAAGGCCTTTTTTAAACGTGTGTGGGATTGAAGCCATGGTCACGTCATGTGGGATGGAGAGCTGGGAGAGAATAATGACTTGTGATGTCATCTGTCAACTCCAGATGGTATAACTGAGTAAAACACTGTGCTTTGACAGAATTACAATATATTACATGACACTCATTTGATTTGGGTTCAATTGCTGTATTGCCTACAACAGCTGACTTTTGCTTGGTCTTTTGTCTTAGTGCCAAGTGGGATATGTCTAAGCCTCCAGAAAAATCTGTTTCATACTTGTAATTTCAATTTGGAGATTAGCGTGAGCATAATTTTCAAATTGGCAAACTCTAACTAGATTACAGTGATATGACATGAAGAGTGTATGAGCCTTTGCCAGGCACATATGCTTAATCATCCACTTACAGGGTGTGGATCATAGACTGCATATAAAGAGGGACGACATGAAAGCTCCCACAAAGTGAAGCCAAAGCATCTCAATCGCCCCCTGGTGGCTGGCTGGAGTATAGGTCATAAACCCTGCCTCCTCCATGTTAGCAGATGGGAGATGTGTCAAACAAAAGAGCTCTTCAGACAAAACAAAGAGCTAGAAGGTTCAATACAGATGAAGCATTCATGGGTTATTTGTGTCGCACCGTGCACTTGTATGTAACTCTGTTCTGTCGGAGTATAAACTGCTTCATGAAAGAGGTATGGATTATACAGTGTGATGAGAAAGCTGGTGATAATACAAGAGGTTCACTTGAATGAACTGTGTTAAATTATTGTTTGCTTCACAACCAACTTGAGGAGCATTTGAACGATGGGATAGAAAAAGCACTGCTTATACAAATGCTGTATGAATGTGTCTGTGTGTGTGAATGGAGCTGTTTATCAGTGGATGATGATAGTATGCCATCAGGAAACACACACACCAATACACAGTTTATTTATGAGAAACAACGAATATGTCTTTTTTTGTTTCATAAAAAAAACTCCATGTACACAGGAGCTGTATTTTTCAGTCGTCTGTCTGTCTGACAGATACGCTCCTGTTATAATAAGTCCAGCTGTCTGCACACATGCTTTACCTACGCTGCACGCCGAGGCTATTATCCTGCATTTTACACACTCTAGTACAGTGACTGTGTGTTGAGCTGGGTGCGCGTCAAAAAACACGGGTGACCGACCACTCAGTGCTGTGACTGAACGCCTCCTGTGTCGACACACACCGAGCGGCCGACTGACAGCTGCTGCTCCGCTAATGTGCTGCTCACGCTACCCTGTCTGTGTGGACACGGGGTAAACCAGCCTCTGTTAAAGTGTTCCTGACAAGTGACCTCTCGTGAATAATTACAAGTCTCTCTAAGTAGCAAAAGGGAAAGTCGGAAAATGTCCCAGGAATAACGTCGTGGTTGGTGGTCGGCTCAACAAAGCATGTGACTGACGGGGGCAAGACCACTTTAAATGTCCCATCTCCTACCAACAATCAGGTTCTCTTGGCTATGACAGTGATTCGAATGGACACGCTCAAAGGCAAAGTGAAAGGCTGACGGTCACACAGAGAGTCTGGGGAGAACAGCACAGATTTTAAGACTTCCCAATCTTAGCTGGGAGACATTTATGGCTTGGCACTCCGTAGTAAACACGAGAAGCATCAGAAACGCGTGTGTAACGAACAAAAATAGAGCTGGAGAAAGAGGCTGAAACCCTGCTTACCTATTAACGTCAGTACGCCTGGCCTATCATGGCACAAAGTTGGTGTGAATCTTACGGTGCCATCAAATCAAACGTGACGCAAATCTTTCGTGCAATGAGATTTGGCTACATACAAAGTCAATGAGGCAAACAGACACAATGGTTGGAAGCAAAGACATGGATTTTGAGCTGCTAGTTTCACCGGCTCAAGCTGAAGTATTTGGACTTGAGAGAAAAATTAGCGTGACGCAATGTTGCAAAAGTGAGTCAGCGTTTATTAAAAGTAAACAGACAGATCCTGGCACTGATCTGAGCAAGCATGTGATCAAACAGGCCACTGTGTGTGCCTCTGATGATCTGGTGGACTTACACACAACGGCGCTAGCTTCTCTGGCGTTTTCACAACAGGTACAATACACAATTGTAGTTGCGTCTGCCAGTGATCCTCTCTACTGGAGTATTGGCAGATATTAACGGTTTGAATTTACTCACGTTGCTTGAGCAAGTGAACAAACCGTTTGGTGTAAACGCAGCATAAGATCGTCAGCTTTGGAAAGTTATAGTTCCTGAAGAGGGTCTTTTGTCCGACATCTTTTCTGATGAAATACTGCCAGATGAGCCCCCCCCCCACTTGACAAATACTCTTACTTGCTTTACTTTAACCACACCATAATCATGTTGTGCTAGCAGACGACAAAGAAGCTCAGTTCGAGTCCTTTTTTAAACAGCCACATTGGGCACTTTTGAAAACAGTAACCTGGTATGGGGATGTGGTTTGTATTTGAGTTGTGACCAGAAGCTTTCTGTAGAGTACTGAACACTGAAACAATAAAGGCTCCACAAAATCTAACTTTTTTTTATTTTGGAGTATAGGTATTTATCATATTTTGTACTCTGTGACACCAATTTTCGTGGAACAGAGGCTGCTGCAATCCCGAGGTTGCAGAACCTGTGAGGGATCAAATTACATCTGTCTGAGTACTTTTTTTCAGAGGCAGACAATGGTGAACCAGATGCTAAAACTTGATGCGATGATACAAGTTGACTCCAGACACCGCTTAAAGAATGATTGATGCTTCGATTTATTGTATCATCTTTCTGAGGTGAAGCTAATTGCAGCATAATGAGTATGGCCGGCATACATGCATACTGTTATTATCCTGTTCTGCAGATCTGTTTTTGGCCTGGCTTCCACACAATTAACACAGCGTGTGTACAGGAACGTGTGATTGCTGCAGTCTATCAAGTCCGGGACTGAAACATACTTTCTCTGCTCACATTGTGTTGGCTTATGCTAATTTCTTTTTTTGCAGCACAAAAACACAGTCGGTAATGAGTAATTCCCCCAGACATCGGCCTGTTCTGTCGTTTCATCTCGGTATCAAGGAAAAGGGAAGACTCTGTGTCGAGGGGGGTTGCTCTCTTTTGTTGTGTATGGTTTGATTTCAGTGACTTGTGTTACATGTGTAATGATCGAGGAAAAGAGAGAGAGAAACAGAGGTAGAGAGACATTGAAAGAGATGTATTCATGGTTCTAAACACAGCAACAAGCTAGTGAGACAGGGATAGTTTCATATCAGGAGCTTTAACAGGTTTCACATCGTGCTGTATGTTTGCACAATGTACAAGTACACAAGTACATTTTCCTCAAAGGCTCAGTTACTGCATGCAAACATAGATATCGTAAACATGTTCTGTATATGCAGACCTACAGTGTATCTCAGTTTTCTTATTTCTTATGCAGCAGAGCATCACCATTGCAAATTTAATTGTGCACCAACAGTGTGAATTTTGGTTACAGATCATTGAGTTTAATTCAGATGAACACTTGAAGGCAGATTTTCCGTGTTTTCTGTTTTTTATTATCTTTAAGATGAATTTCATGATTCTTTTTAATTTGCAAAAACATGTGTTATTTCCCATTCCTTTTGGATATACTGCACTTGCACCTTGGAATAATGCCGTGTCTTGTGCACCCACCTTGGCACATATTACTTCATCTTTTGAATGTGCCCTTAAAATAAAGTGCCACTCACTTCACTTGATTTCCAGTGTCCCTAAGAACATAGATTATCTAATCTGAAGACCAATGGGTGCTCAGATGGGTGCAAGTACATTTGATATTTAAACATTGTGGGCTCTGGATGGTAAAAGAACCATTGTGTCAGTCAAAATCAAAAACATTTGCTTTACAATTGGCTCCACTTGGTTTTGTTGAACCCTGCCGGTCAACTCCACAAAACGTATATCCACAAACTCAATATTCACTTCTGAATTGTGATAAATTCAAATGCTCCATATGGATTTCATGAGTTCATACAGAAGCAGAGTTCATGAGATGTACAGTGTTTACACCAGAATGCTATTTAAGCTAAAAACTACATGCACGATGGTTCACAGTACTGTCACTTTTTTATTTTAATTCAAGTTCAGGCTAATGTCTTAGATTATCCATCTGATCTAAAGTCTCAGAATCAATACTAACATATTGAAGAATGACACTTCCGAACTCTTATTTTTCACATCTGCCTACATACTGTCCCAAAGTATCTTCTCTGTATTCATGCACACTTTTGAGATGATTGTGTCTGTGCTGAGCATGTGTTTCCATGCAAATTCCTGTGCATATGTATTTGTGTGCGACATGTAAAGTGTGTGTGTATGTGTGCGTGTCAGAGGTGGGTCGAGTCAGCTGGTGCCTTGTGTGGGCAGACAGACCGCCAGCACCCTGCCTCTAAGCTGACAGCAACTATCCACAGAGAGAGAGAGAGAGATAAAGAGAGCAGGGATGGATAGAGAGAGAGGGGGGGTGGGCGTGTGCATTATTTCATTCTAAAATAGTAGCTGGTGCCTTTATTTCTCTGTTTCATTTGGATGTTTTATCAGGTTAAACCTTAACTAAGAAGTAAGAACCCTTCATCACATCTCTTATTTATTTTGTATTGATTGATTGATTGATTGATTTTTATTGACTTTTATTTTATTACGCTTCAGATGCTTTCAATGCAAAGTCAATGTCCTCCATGTAACCCTGTTGTCTTGATGAATTTAGAATAATCTGCATCTCTACAGTAAATTCCATTTGTACAACAGGGCTGCCATCTTCTTTGATAACTAAAAAGTTACAGTCAGTGTAACGTGTTGCCTTCTGAACATTTCACACACAAGTCTGTCCAGAGGCTCAAAGCCCATAATGATGATGATAAAACAATCAGCATTCAGTCCCGGGTCGATGACTCTGCAGAACACAGGTTTTCATTGGCTCCGGCTCTGATCGGCAATGATTGAAACATGAAACCTGGGTGAACGCCCCAATTTCTTCTTCTTCATTTTGGCAGTCTAGACTCTGTTGAACATGACTCACAGGAAAAAATAGAAAGGCCTCCTCCACTGCCAATGGGAAATTAGTCTTCTTTTTTTAGTTTTGTTTAATAAAACAGCATGTACCCACTGAAAAAGGAATATGTTATCAATATAATATTATTAGATCCTGTATACACTAAACAACTCTTCAAAAATGGTCTGATTCAGACACTAAATACGGGAAATAAATATCTTTTCCATGGCATTCATTCGTTTCTGACTCCCAAACTGTTCTACTGTGGCCAAAGTTTCTCTGTAACTAAGTCACTATGTGATCTCCTCTTGATAAATAATGTAACTCACTCTCAGCCTGTGTGAAGTGTTTGGAGCAAAAACAGCAAAGTAGAAGTAATTACAGATGATTAGTAAATGGCTTTTTGGGGTTCTTATTATTTGACATGCCACTGTTTGGAATTCAGTTTTCATTAGAGAAGTCATATAATTCTCAGTCTCTGTGTGTTGCTGTGACTTGTACGGAGGGAGAAGAGAGGAACGAGTGCAAGTGCATGGATTAATGGAGAGAGAAAAGGAGTGGGAGGGAAAGATTGAAAGACAGACTGAGGAGGAGGGGAGAAGGAGAGAGAGAGTGAGAGGGGCTGCATTCTGTCTTGACAGCCCATATTCTATCACTCTGATCCCAGCCCAGCTCTGATTGATGGTATAATTACAATATGGATATGAGATATTTACATAAGGCAGCGACAATTATTCACAGCCAAATACTTTTTCACTGAACACATGACTCCCGAGCACTTCATAAAACATGCTGTCGACAGGAAGTCTATGAAGAGGCTCTTCCTGTTTACATACAGTATGATCACCATTCAGAAACGTATGCTGTGGTTTTGAAGAGACAGTGAAATTGTATAATTATACAGAATGTGTACATGAGCTGATCTCATAGACAGTTTGGTATCTCTGGTACACTGTTTGGCATTTTCATGATCACTGGCATTGCACTGAGACTTTACAGGTCAAAACACAGAGGGATGCTGCATATTGTTGTTAGCATGTTTTTATTTGCTTTCATTATGTCAACCTGCATTTTACTGTACTGGAAGAAAGCAACATTTTGGACAAAGTACCTGAATCTCAATTGCATATTCAAGCAACCACTCCAACCATAATTGGGATTATGGGAAAATCTGAGTATTTAATGGCCGGAACCAGGGGGCTCTGGCCCTAGCTGAAATCTGATTGGCCTCTGAAGACCCCTGTCCTGACAGTAGTCTTTACAGAATTAGTCACTCTCTAAATATGATAATTTGTGCAAAACACACACATACATGTTGGAAATGTCAATGTTCTTAAAGGTGGACATGACAACACAAAAGATACTAGATACTTGACTTTCCATGTGAGTTACATGATTCTTAACTTGGACATGTTGATTTCAGAGCGATGATACAAATAAGGGATAGGTAACGGGTTAACATATTGGTGATGAAGCAATCACAAGAAGACGGGGTAAGGTGGGCCCCCCCCAGGCAAGAAAAGCAGATAGAGATTGTAGAGAAATTGACTAATGGACATTATTTAGAACCAAAAAATAGCAAAGAAGGCTATGGAGAAAACAAACAGAATTAGTTGATGGACTGAGGGAGGTGTAACACCCATAACACTTGTCTTATGTATTTTTTCTATTTCACTGTATAGATGGTGAACATATCCATAAAAAAATATATATATATAAAAATATTGAAGTTCACAATGTGCTTGAACAAGGAACAATTAACAAAATATATTAAAGGATGTGTGGCTTTGTTCAAAGCTATAGATCTAACTGTGAACAAGAAATGTGCACCTTACTGAATCAGGAATTGTGCACGAGTATTGGATGTATAATTGGCCCCTGTGTGAAAGTTGTGTCTTCATTTTCTTCTCCACATTTATTGGAGCAGGAAACAGGTCGTGATGACGCACAGTGTGTCAAAGGCTCCAGGCCAGATTCAGACTGATAATGTTGAGGTTACATGCACTTTATACTCTAACATATAGAAATCTGACTGTTATTGATTTAACGTTCCTGCATTACACCGTGTCATGAATAGTCTCTGACCCATCAAGACTGAAACCTGACACACAAAGGTCGATGTGAGCTTTCACTTTCTGTAGAAAGTGAAAAATGTCAAATTTCCAAATGTCAGAGTTATCAGGGAAGGTTAGCACAGAGCGGCGGCATGCTATTCCGACAGTCTCAGACAGGTCCAGTGATATTTGTGTACAAGTACAAGCCTGTCTCTGCTTGGTGCTATTTTGGTGAGGTTCGCGTGGCACTGTGAGGAAGAGCAAACCACATCACAACTCATCTCTGTCACTTTACATTCTATGGACACAATGAGTCACTCCTGAAGATGTGATGGTCGATGTTGCTGCAGGGGGATGTGCCTGCACCAGGCACGACTAGTGTAACTCTGATCAGTGAAGTCTGTCTGCATATAAGTCACATCAAACTCATAATTGTTATATTGAGCTTCTAATTAAAGGAGACACATGAGTTTACATTCTCTAATGTTAAGAAAACACTTTGCTCTCCACAAACTGTCCATTGCTGCAGTTCCTTGCTTTGAGCTCCTGTCTTTCTGACTCTGTGCTCACTTGATCTGACGCAAGGATCATTTTGAAAGAAACTGATCGAGTCAACAACCTTTCATTGGCTTTGAGTTGCATGAATGTGCATTTGCATTTAACTATTTTCATCAACATTACTCTATATGTCGATTAAAAAGGAAATAATTTTACAGGTTACTTGAAGTTAGTTTCACATGAACATAATTCTTAGGCGACAAAATTTAAGCGATAGATGGGAGAATTATTGACCAGGGAGTTTTATGTACTTAAATGGAAGCTCCCTGTTTTTACAGCATCATTTTACATAAATAGACACACACACACACAGGTGGTGTATATTTTGCACGAACAAGCTGAAATCTCTTCTAGTGCAATGAAAAACAAAGAAAGGAATGTCCTTGTGACGGTAACATTAATTTCCTTGTTTCAATATACTGGTGCAGTGGCGCTCATACTGGAGCATGACCTTTGAATGAAGATGTCAGTGACATCATCACTCAAGAGAAAACATGGTCACCAAGGTTACAGCAAGTATAGGGTTTAAAATCTGTGGGAAACCTCTGTCTGCCCATCCAAAATACTCTACCTCACACTGCACTTCCTCTGGTCCTCGGCGACACAACATACTTTCTCGGAAAGTATAGAGGAAGTCAGAAAGATACCTTAATTTACTATGATGAGTTATATATTATATTGCTCTGTCTTACCAACCAGCTCCTTAGATTCACACACAGTTCAGTGTCCTGACCAAGGATACTTTTGCAGCAGACTGGAAGAGTCAGGAATCAAACTACTGACTTTACGTTTAGTGGACGACCCACTCTACCCCCTAAGCCACAGCTTTCTAAATTTTTAATATCTAATCACACCATTTCATTTGAGTTCAGTTGTTCCAATGGCCGGCCTGTGGCCCTGCGTGTGGGTATGCCTGTAAGTGTGTGTGTGTGTGTGTGTGTTGTGTGTTGTGTGTTGTGTGTAAGAGAGAGTGTGTGAGTGTGTGAGTGTGTGAGTGTGTGAGTGTATGTGTGTAAGAAACCTGCAGGTGTTTAATCAATTCGATGGAGCCACCGCTCGACAAATAGCTGTTTTCCTCTCTAACATAACCTCATTTCTTCATCCTCTGATTTCCCCTTTCCTAATCCTCCTCTTTCTTTCACCCCTTTTACTCCATGTAACCACATTTCTTTCCCCCGTGTGCTCCCTCGCCGACATGAATGAAGCGACTGGCGCTCTGTGACGTGACAGACGTGAGGCGCTGTTAAATGTTGAATGAGTGGAGGTGTGAGGGAGGGGACGGCTCTCTGAGGCAACATTTCCTACCTGTTAAATGGTGCCGTTAAACAGGGTAATAGTGAGGAAATGGGGATCTGCTCAGAGCAATTAGATCATTCACTGAACAGGTGGTACTGTATTCATTAGCCCCGTGCTGTGAATGTGTGTGTGCACGCATGCATGCATGTGTGTTTGTCAGGGTCCTACATCCTTGTGTCTGCAGGAGAAAGAGCGCAGACACTTGTTTTTGCCATTTTTTTTGTTGCTTTTCTAAAAATGTCATATTCCTCTGAGTCTAGTAAATACCCCTGTTCGGCTTCCCTCTGTGCAAATAATTTGTAAATATTTACACTCATTTATTATTTAGTGTCCCTTTTTCACCAAAACAGGGAGGCCACTGGAGACTCCTGTTCCCCGTGTGTTGACTGGAAGGCAGCTGTCTCCTCTGGTTGAACCAGCTCAGTTTCAATATCCATGTCGAGTGCACCAAGCCTCATGTTTGCATAGATTCTAGGCAACAGTCAGATTTAATTGATTTATCAAGTTGGGCTTGTGATACTCCTGGCACAAATTATTCACTCATTTAAATTACAACATTTTCAGTAGTAGCTCAGAATGTAGAAATTAAACAGATGTTCAAATATATTTGTAGTGCGAGGAGAAACTGAGATCAGTGGCTGAGGAGATGAGCAGAGACTCCACGACTTCTTCTTGACTTGGTAAAGAATGGAGTAAGGATACCATCGACAGCCAGAAAGAACAATTTGTGTACAGCATCAACCATAAAAGTCTTAACTAAATAGCTTCATTAAATATCTTTTATAAAGAAGGAACACACAAATATTTTACCTATATGATAAGACTGTACATGTGAGAGTGATACATAGTTTTGTATGTATGTAATAGATCTGCAAAGTTAAAAAGCTCAAACAATCCTGAAACAAGTCGTCAGTAGTCCGGCCGACACTTCCAGGGTATCCTGATGTCATATGACATCAGGATGCATAATAAACACCCAGCAGCCAACAAAGGCAGGTAAAGTGGGAGCGGAGGCCGACATTTCCTACACGCACTGGAAGCAGCTGACCAATCACATCAGAGTGGACCAGGTGACCAATTAGAACAGAGTGGACTTAATCAGGAGGAGGCCTTCGCTAAAACCAAGTATTTCAGACAGAGGCTGAAAAGAGGAGCTGCAGCAATGGACAGTATTGCTGAGGTAATGACCCAAATTGTAAATATGAACCTGGATATTATCATAATATGCCCCCTTTCAAGGGTGATATGCTGTGGAGCTGTCCATGGTGTAACCCGCCTCCAGCTCAATGTCAGCTGGGATTGGCTCCCGCTCCTTCTATGACCCTCAAGGGATAAGTGCTATAGATAATGGATGGATGGATGGATGAATGGGTCAAGACCACAGGAAAAAATAAACAAAATGGATTTTCTCTATAATGCATTTTACCTTCAGTCAAGTTTCCTAAAAAACTTGTAGAACTTGTATATATCTCACCCAGCTCTAAAGGGATGGGCACACCGACATCACACTCAGGTCTTAAAGGGAGATAGCTGCATATCTTATTATGTCTTTATGGTTTAAGAGACAGTTATTTTCAAGAAATGAAAATATCTCACACACTCTTGCTCATGAGGTGCCTGATGAACTTTGTGGGGAACGAAATGTTCTAGATCACTGAACAGAATTCGGTCTTCAAATGTCAAAGGTCACATAAACACATTTCTTGCTGATGCAATCTCCAGTGAGGGACGAGAGCTTTGCAACTTCCTGATTGGAGAGAAACACCAAATTGCATGTGGGGCAAAAATCGTTGGGCCCAAACAAGGTCAGAATGTGTGGGAGACACAGGAGGAACATGCCTGTAGAGACCATGTGGGACGGAGTGTTTGATGGACAGTGTTACCGCTCTACTCCTCTACAGTCCATTCCACATGGGAATTCAAATCTATTCAACACAGATCCAGGAATCAATTGACCAAGGTTTCTCATTCTATCCAGATCCACTCATTAATTTACCCAGCAGCCTCACAGACCTGACCTTCAAATCTCTCTGCCAAAACCACATCTATGTTACGTTCAACACCACTCGAGAAAACCAGGGATTTCAGTAAATCAACCGTGCATGGTTTGAGTCACTCCCTTTGCCTCTGCTGCTTTAACCGTTGCCCAGCTGCATGAATGTCATTCAATGAGAGTGATTTAAACCATTCTGAATGTGATCACTGTGGTCAGACATGCCAGTTTCAACCTCTCGGTAAATAGCTGCCACTCTTACTCTTGTAATGTCTGGAATTTCCAGAGATTGGTGTGATAAGCAGTAGCAGTCCCCGAAGGCACGACATGCCATGCTGACGAAAGATGTCAGGGAGAGTGGCAAGGCTCATTCACGTTAACAAGTGTGCGAGTGAAACAACCTGACAGCTACATGCAAAAGGGGCAGATGAAAATACAGTTGTCAGACCTCGGAGTGCATGGGCTCCAGCAGCAGAGGACCACACCAGCCTGCGGCCCTGTCAGTTCCTAAGAACACAATGAAACCGAGCACATGATCCTCAGTAGTGGACGGCCGACTGCAGAGACGCTGCCTGGCCCTTCTGCAGCCGCGTGCCTAAACGCTTCCCACCTCCCTGCTGTCTAAAGTACAGGCTGCTGCTGGGGGGCGATGATGTGGGAATATTATCTTGGCTCACATTAAAACCCAATTAGCGCTCCCAGTTGTGCTTCACTGTGTACTCTGGAAGTCCTAAAATGTTATTACTGACCACAGTTTCCTTATAAACATTTATAACTAATTAGATATTTGAATGGGGCTGAAATTCATATGATGACAGTGAAGATACCCTGTTGTAATTCTGACCACTCCCGACACTGTGGAGCTATTAAGTGGGGTTCGAATTTTGTTTGGATTTTACAAGTACCCACAGGCACAAATAAACGAGCATACATGCAGTGTGACGCCGTCCCCGTAATAGACATCCATCCATTGATTATCTATAACGCTTATGCTTTATGGGTTGCAGGGAGGCTGGAGCCAATCCCAGCTGGCAATGGGCAAATGCTGCCAGCATATCCCTACCATTCACAAATACATTGACTCTCTCATTCATACTTATAGTGCATTGCCCATTATAAACCTGCCTGTTTGGAATTGGCAGTGTACTTAGCCTGTGGTAATGCTGGTTGCAGTTTTCTTTCTGAAACTGTATAAACGATCTGCAGTAATTGAGCCGTGGCAAGTAAAGACCTGCTGCTTGACTTAGTCCACAGAACCTGGAAGCTGCGGCACCACTTCTGCACAGAGAACTGTTCACCTGATCATTCAAAGCTTGGTGAAGCTCGACTCAGAAAGCAGAACCCTGAACTGGGGAATCAGTTGTTGTTGCCATTGGTGTGAACGCACCAATCAGATCAACAACGTCACTGAAGCTGATCAGTCCCAGCCACCGCTGGTACTGACCGCAGTCGCCTGTGTGTTCAAAGTTTATAAATATTGAAAGTATCACACGTCCAAATGGCACCAACCCACCCAGGTTTGAAGCAGAAAAAATGAACTGACAGAGAGATTTTTAAAGAAATCGCTCAGAGAAGCCGAAGCCAAACTGGTATTCAAACAGATGCTTGCTGTGAGGTAAGAGTGCTAACTACCGTCACTGCACCACCGTGCCACCTTCATGGTCGACAGTTCAATTCAATTCAATCGGTACAATGCCAAATCACAACATACATTATCTCAAGGCACTTTACTAAGTAACTTATAAAGTGAACTTCCAAAAATTATAGAAAATCCCAACAGTTCCCACGACACTTGGTGACAGAGGAGAGAAAAAAACTCACTTTTAACAGGAAGAAACCTCCAACAGAGCCAGACTCAATGTGGGCGACCATCTGCCTCGCCTGGTTGGGGTGAGGGGAGGAAAATGGAGGAGAGAAGAGAGGTGGGTGAAAAGGGATTAGAGTTGATCAATCAGGAAAACCTATTTCTTTAACATCTGAGTCTATTTGTGTTTACAATAATCACAGTTTACATGGCGCTATTTATTCAAACAGCTGAGTTTGATCTTCCCCACAGTATGATCACACCGTTACAAATCGACTCAAAGCGCGGAGTTAGTGAACGCCTGCTGCGTTCTAACAAGCCAGGCTATCGTGCACACGGGCCACAGATGCTGCTGTAGTTACTTTGTACGAGCCTGGTGCTGCTTGTGCAAGATTTAATCAAGGCACTCATATTAGAGGAGGCGTGCGTAATTGCACAGGGCCTGATGAGTCTGCACCACATCTCACCAATTAGGGGAGTTGCAGATGGAACGGTCATACCTTTCACGCCTCCTTCATAACATTAACATGTTCACAGTATGTCCTCATGGGTTCTGCTGTTGTTTTGTTGTTGCTTTAGTTATCTCATAATAACATGCAGATTACCTAAATCCAGGGCCAAAATCTGTCTTGACACCAGCTTAGTAATGTCTCTAGTCTGTAGAGCAGCGTTAAAGCTGACACAATAATATGTAATAATATTAATAATATTAATCAATTTCACAACATGAGTTTGCTTAGGGCTGGGCAATATGGTGTATGGAGTAAAAAAAATTGTTTTTACTCCTGAGCGAATGTTGTGGTTTTATGCATAAGCATTACATCAATATATTGAACATTTGTTGTTGAAAATTATACTGCGATAATTGTTGATATTGGGTTGTTGCCCAGCCCTAGTTTTGGTTCAGTCTGACCACTATCACAGCGTCAGTCACAGCAGGCAGCAGCTTTCAGCCAAATAGCTGAATACCAGCTCCGACCTGCAGACACAGTCAGGTGTTCAGCAGCTAGAAAGACACATATCTCCCTGAGGAGCCGCCAGAGACCAAGAAACAAAGCTTAGAGAGAACGAGTGATGCTATGGCTCCACTTTTAACTGTTAACAAGTTCATAAGATCAACTCAACGGTGGCGTCGACATGCTAGTGTTGGATTCACAACTTGTTTCCGCAATATTATCAGGTTTTCAGGCTTGAGAAGGTTTTTGTCTCCACTGGTTGGGATTATTCTATGACTTAACCAAATCATCGAAACGCACAGTGTGAGCACATGCACAGTGAGCTTTGGGTTCACATCTCAGACGATTTACTCGTACATGTACTGAAGAAGGTCAAGATCCGCAAGATAAAGACAAGGGAGAAACTCTGATCACAACATCTGCCCGAGATGAAAGTGGGACTGAGCAGAGGTGGAATTTAGCAACAACCTTTATAAAGTCCCACAGTGTATTCTGAGTTTAACCAGTAGATCCACAGCTATAAAGAGATATCTTCAGGATAATTTATTCTATTGTAGAGTATGTGAAAATGCTCACTCTGTGCTAAACCGTGATTGTATACATTCATTTAAGGTCGACAACAAGAGTCTGCGACACCGGGCGGAAACCAATTACACCTTCTCCTGCAGATATTAAAAAGACGTGCACGGCCAGACAGATCTTTCATAATGATGACGAGGCGGCTTATGTTTCCATGTAAAACACAGACTGCCTCTGTAACCAAAACAGCATGACTCACTTGGTTTGGGAGAGACAGATAGTGTGACAGAATAGGCCTGCAGGCTGTCTTTAATATTGGATGTGTGGCTAAAGCGGCCTAATGGCTTAGCACTGGTCTGTTTGGGACAAGAATAGCATGCTATCTCTCTCTCTCTCTCTCTCTCTCTCTCCCAGAGTGTGTGTGTGTGTGTGTGTGTGTGTGTGTGTGTGTGCGTGTGTGTTTGCACATGTTTACCCAAGACCCAGAATTAAACAAGTTATTAAAATATGCATCTTGTTTATAATCATCATTTGAACTTTTAACCCTTCAACAAAATAAGACTGTCTGAATTTTCTAGGATTAACAGTTTGATTACATTTTTTTTTTTCCTGGAATATCACAAGGAAATACCACCAGGCTTTGACGTCAAAACAGAAATGTAATCAGGAGAGTAAGATGTTGACTTTCGTGATTCTGCCTCGACTTGCCTCCGGACACGATATTCACATCACAGACACTCAAACAGACACAGAACACAGGCACCCAGTTGACCCTGCTGCGTTCTGTGTGTATGTCCTTGGGAACTCAGAATGGGCTTGTTTGATTGACTCAAGACTCCCAAGCGCACGCATGCACATGCATGCACACGCACACGCACACACACACACACACACACACACACACACGGCCATATAAAAGCATATTCTTCTCTATAGTCCAACCTTTCTGAGTGCATATAATGTGTGACACTTTGCATTATACACGCTTTGACCCTGCTTGGATTCCCCTGTGCTCTTCTGTGGGATATCATATCAGAGACAGACAGACACACAGACACAGCAAAGCAACAGAGAGGATGAAAGATAGGTGGTGGTATGATGCTCTAATAGTGTTTGTTCTGTCCTGCACTCTCTCTCTCACACACACACACACTCAGTTAAAACTCTGATATCTGATGTCGACTTTCTTCTTTTCTTTTCTTCTTGTCTCTTTTTCTGTCTGTGTACGGTAGATTTATTCTGTATCATTAGGTGTTTTGTCTAAATCCCTCCATCCTCCTCATCCATCTCCACACACTTACACAGAGCACACATACACACACACATACATGGCAGGAGCTTCCATTTCCACGCTCACGTTCATGGTGGATCAAACATCAAACAAGCTGCTGCTGCTGCCTTAGCAAGCATGACAGTGTTCATGTGTGGAAACAAGGAGAGGGAGACTGACCTTGGTGTGTGTGTGTGTGTAAGAGAGAGTGTGTGAGAGAGTGTGTGAGAGGGTGTGTGTAAGCATGCATGCGATGGATGTAAGGCAGTGCAGAGGGGGCGACGGAGAGGGCAAGATAAAGAGAGCTCAGTGTTTGGTGATGAGGGGGCCTATGTGCGAGCGTAAGAGGAAGACTGCAGCCACTATGAGAGAGCCTGTGTGAGGGAAGGACAGCTTAATGTGCGTGTGTGAGTGTTTGAGAGAATGTAACTGAAGGAAGAAAATAAAGTCACGTGAGAGCAGTAAAAGAACTTGATATATACTCAAGCTGAAGTGAGTTATGAAAGTATGCATGATAAAATCCTCAACTCTCTGAGTCTATATCTGCCTCATGGGTTAAATCCACTAAACAATGTGTCTGGGTCACCTTCAGTGAACTTACAAGTTGCTAATATCTGGTATAGAGGGGATCAACAATATACAATGCTGAAGAGAGAATGTAGCCCCAAGCTCATAGCTTTCCATTGAAAATGTGAAACCATCATTTGAAAGCATTAACACGAGCAGTAACCAACTTGTTGTTTTAGCATTTTAAGGGCCGATCAAGGTTCATGTCTTTGTTCCATTGTTTATATTTGATCCAGTTAGTTTTGGTTTCAGATTGTAATTCAGGAAGACTTTTGTACGACATACTTACGTCCTGCTACAGGTTCACTGTCGTCACAGTGATTGACGTCAGCGTGTTGTCAGCTCAGCTGTTCTATCAGCTAACTTAGTAGTAGTGTGTAGAAAACAAGCAGTCTGTCAGTTTAAATGGAGAAAATAAATGAACTGGATCACTTTGTTGGTTGCCATTGGTATTTCAACCAGCAAAGTATGAGGACTCTGAGTAAGTGGAAAAAAATGTTAATTCCTCAAAGCTACTGTATATATATATATTACTGTATAATTCAGTAGTATATTTTATGTAAAACTTTCTTCTCTGGAAGTACTACCTCAGAGGACCTGGTTGGGAGATGGTGTCTTGGCTGCTGCTCACTGCACATAGATTCCATGGTGGATCTGGTTTGATCGTCTGTATCACATTACAGAAAATAACAGGTTAGAGCCCAATTCCAAATAGTTCCATGATACTTGTTAGACTTTAACGTTAAAACAACATTCATTTAGACACATATAATTACCGCACATCATATCTATTAAGCATCAGGCATCGCGAGCCACGAGGGATGAATACAACAGCAGAAACGTTTCATATTTCCAGTCTCAATTTAAAATTTCAGTTTTCATGTGGAAGTTTAATCACTAAAAGTTACTTATCATGCATAAAGGGTTTCATTCCACACAAGCTATTTTATTTAAGTATTTTTCTCAGAGAGTGGATGTAGTTTACTAGTTTTGATCAACAGACCGTCAGCAGCAGCCCTGGTCGTGATTAAGCCGCTGCGGCTCAACTCTGTGGTTGTGGATTAGGCTGAAGTTGCATTAAAGAACCTGAAGGTCAAATGCATCAGCCTCACAACATTTGCTGCAGGCCATTGGAGGCCGTGAGGAGGAGGATTCACTCATAAAGACCCCATCAGTGGTGGTGTCATCCCCCACATTTACAAATCTGTGACTGGAAGCAGCAGACACCAGTGGGCTGTTTAACTAGTGCCATGAAGACTGAACCATGTCAGAATACATCAAATGGCTCAAATTCTGAAGTGGCCTCAATAAGAGATCCTTTTTTTTCCCGGCTTTTAGGATAATCCTGCCATTTTTTCCCCCATTCTTTTTTCCAACTGCCTCGAAAAGTTGCACCATTTTTAGGAAGGTTTAATACAACAACAAACTACTAACATAAATACATAATTATAAACTTTTTTGTGTGAAGTTCATGTTCGACTTGACATCTACATTCATCTTCCCACCTCCTTTAGTTCACCATTAGTCCTTGTAGGAGTCTGGGGTTCAGGAGAGAGCTCCTGCTGGTTTCACAGTCCATAAAGCACAGCGCTTTGTTCAGTATGGATATGCTATCGTCTCTGTTGCAGCACATCAGCTACCCTGAAGTGCTTCCTTTCAAATTCATATTTCATTCTACTGAGTTTTATATGATCTTTTGCAGTGGCACACTAATAGTTTCACATCTAAGTACACAAACTATACCCTACTTTTATTGCATTAATATACAATTAGTCTGAATGTCACCTGTCTAAGGAAGCTACAGGTATTACACTCAAATATAGGAGATCATCACATCTTTGAGAAAAAATACTTGGTTTGTGTCCAATCCAACATTGAGGAGGCAGGGTTTATGACCTATACTGCTGCCAGCCACCAGGGGCAATCATGACATTTTGGCTTCAATTTTAGGCAGCATTCATGTTGTTCATCTTTATAGACAGTCTATGCCTGCGTACATAAGTAAGGTGCTGCTAGTTATCCAACCCATTGTGCCTGAAAGGTCTAGATGTGTCACTTTAGGGCTGTACATCTTTCCAATACCTCCCTGTTTCAGCCTTTCTGCCTCAGTACCTATGACAGATTCACCCACACACTAGCACTAGTGGGGAGTCAATCTGGTTTCTCTATCCTGCATTATCTTGCGTACACACACACACACAGTTTGACAGCAGACCTTACCCCCTGTACTGTTCCCTTCACAGCAGGAAAAGGTGCCTGGATTACTTCGGGTGGGCTGCCAGGGGTCGCACAGTTCAAGCTCAAACTCTGAGATACAACGTCAGGCTCAGTAGGCCAAGTGGGAAAGCCTTTCCAAGTGGAAAGCACTTTCAAACATCTCTTAAGCTGGAGGTCATTGGCCCTGTCTACTGAGAAGCTAGTCAGCCATTTAAGGGCCTTGGTAACATTCATTAAGTCTTAAAGGGATAGTTCACCGAAAAATGAAGAATGTACTCATTATCTACTCACCACTAGGTTGGAGTTTCCGGACTTCACAGCATTGCAGCCAAATCTGATACAATTGAAATAAATAGGGAACGATTTTTCAAACATCCAAGTGTCTGTAAGCCCTGACACTCGACACGGCCTCATTTACACTGAGTATTTAGTCTAAATGTCCTGGCTGCAATGCTGTTTACCCCTGAAACTCCTACAGTGTTTTGTGGACTCAAACACTTCACCCACCCCTCCATCGGCCTAGTGGTGAGCACATAATGAGTACATTTTTCATCCCGACTAAAAATCTGTTAGCAGCGTGACCTTTTATTCAGCACGGGTTGCAAGTGCTGCAGGTGGGAGTAGCTAGTAAAACTAGCGAGGCTAACATTTGCATTAGAGCAGACACACTCCATTTTTTCACATCTTGCACTTAACAACCGAAGCACACTGTTTCACTCGTGGAGTAAAGTTAGAGTAGAGTTTTTAGCCTTGGTTTGGTCTGAGGTTTTATTCCTCAAAAATGTTAGCTCCTAAAAACGTTTTGTTACAAGCCATTACCGTACCGATTACACACACAGACACACACAGCCTTTAGCAGTTGCATTAGGTCCCTCTATGTCTCGGACTAAAAGGTTCAGAAAGTGGATCAAAAAAGAGCCTGTAGACTGTGTTATGCTACAGTGTGTTTGTGTTTGTGTTTGTGTGGATGTGTATGTGTGATAAAAGTCTTTTTTTCTTTTGTTTATTTATATTTATAGTACCAAGGCCATGTTTTTTCAATTACATCTTACTTGGGATGATTTTGGCCACACAACATAACAACTTCTATCACAAAATGATCTCTCTGAAATTAAAGAAATGCTGCTTTTCCAAGAACTTTTTAAATGTTCCATTAATAGTCAAATTAAACCTTGATAGTTGGGTCAGTAAGTTTCCTTTCTGCCAAAGAAACTGCTCCCTCCCAGCTCCATCTGAGCCTTACCTCCCGGAGGAGGCAGAGAAAAATATACATTTCTTTGCTATGTTTGATTAATCATCCAATCACTCTTTCTGTGTGTTTGGGTCTGAAAGAAATGCAAGGTCTTGATGCTTAACACCATGAGCTGTTTTCTGTCCACTTATGTTTTACTTGTCCAAATAACCTAGGTAAACACTTCCCACATATGACTGACTCACACCTTGATTTTTCTCGTTGCTGGTGCTTGTCTGAGAGAAACTGCTTCACTGTTCTCACCTCGAGACAACAACTCAATTCCGCTTTTTCACTACAATATAACAACCTGACAAAACCTGTTCTCCTCTGAGGACTGGAGACGGACTGCAGCCTGTGAGGCCAGGAAGAGGCAAAATCAAAAGTCGGACAGCCTTCTATCTCCAAGTTCTGTTTAGAACGGTTTGGCCTTTGTGCCTCTCTTGACTGGAACACACAACACTCTTTTGTATAGCCAAAATTAAATATTTTCTGAGAACCCTCTATGCAAAACATTGTTTTGCTTCAAGTTACAAAACTGAAAACGTCACCTTGGACTCTGGTCCGTCCGTCCGTCCACCTCATGTTCTTGTGAGTGTGTTATATCAGAAACACTGTCAATTTCATTTTACACAAGATCAGCCTGTCGTCTGTGTTAAAATGAGGAATATGGAGCATCTTGTTAAGTCAAACATTAGCATATGTTTCACAAATAATGAGATATTTAATCTTTTTGCTCATCAAGTATCTCGACTTTGAAAAGATTGTGCAAGAAACGTTCTGTTCGTAAAAAGGAATCACAGACTTGGAGGAAGTTGCCTCTTTAGTGGAAGAGGAAGTGTTTGGTAGTGGTTGACTGTGAGGTTATTGGGGATTACATCTGTAGTTTCTCAAGAAACAATGAGATTGGTTTAAGATGTTGAACTCAAAATTGCGTCATTCAGACCATGTTTTTAGCCTAACGTGTGAACGTGTCTCCAGAGGAGGATATCAGAGAACATTTAGGCCGTTTTGAGTCGCATTTGAATGCCTGGACACTAGGATGACTTGAAAAATTCTCCTTTAGCTCTCAGCCTGCTGGAGGGGCGTGTCCACATCCAGGTGGATTGACAGCAATTTAAGTCCTGCGTGGGAAGGAGAAGAAAGTAAAGAAAGTAGTTGTATTTTTTTGACGGATAGGGACCACAGCAGTATCTTACCAGCCACGGGAACTTTAGCAGGTTTGTGTACATGCTGCTAAATGAAGCTCACTAGCTAATTAGCTTTCCAACCTGCAGAAACGATGTCAGCTGGGCCCTTTTCTCTGGTGACTGTTTCGTTGCTCCTCCAACAAGCTAAGTAGTAGAAGAGGACTCGTGTTGGTGCTTGTTAGATAAGAGGAGAGCGGAGCCGCAGAGCTAATGTGGGCTGTTGTTAAAAGCATGTGGCTCTTGCTGTGAGTAATGTTAGCAGGCTGTTATCTGCCTGTAACAGAGTGCTGACATTACTGCTGTATGCTAATGTGCTCTGGAGTGAGGCAACGTCATGTGGAAACACGTTGTCCATCTACACAGACAGAAGCTGACTAATGTAAAGATATCAATATCCACGTGACTTGTAGCTCAGGTACAGGCTGTGTGCTGTGCCAGGTAAACACAAACAAACTCGAGAAAATATGGCCAATAGAAGTTTATCAAAGAAAACATTCGTGCTAATCATACACAGATGCAACCAATAACCACAAGTGACAATAGAGTGGCAACACTCAAGGTGCATGATGGGTTTTTTGGGACTCTTCAACATGCTGCACAGGTGTGTCTGGGTTATGTGTGGCTTTGACTATAACTTAACTCAGCATAGTGGATGAGGAATTCTAAGGTCAGTTTTGGGATGTGATTATGGTGGTGATGAGACAATGTACTTTTATTCTTTTAAATTATTGATATTTTAGGGTTTTTTTGTAAAAGAAAAAGCACTATCAAAGTCATGAGCACTACATGTTCCCCTTTGAATCTTTAATCAAGTGTTGAAATTTTGACAAAAACTTAAAAAAATACAGTAGAGATTTCCAACTGGTATCGGAAACGACACGTACCTTTCCTCATCTTCATCTTTGTTCTTTTGGTTTCGTCATCCACATTGATTTGGGCCACTTTTATGTGCCATCCCATCATTGCCAATCTTCAAAGGCAAATGACTGTGTCTCACATATCAACCCCATCCCGGGCTCGATCATAAGCTATCCCACTGCTCACGTGAATGAAATGTGATTTCAATCAGCAGCTGGAGTTTGAGTTCTCTTTTTATTGTCATGTGTCTGAAAAATACGATGAAATGACTCCTGGCGTGGCTAATCTTCATCTTTGATCTCTCCCTGGTTCCTGTGTTTGTGTGTGTGTGTGTGCCCATATAGTTGGTACACAGAGAGCATGAGAAAATCTGATTGTGTTCTATCAATGTGATTTCACATGGCTGCCTCAAACACGTGTGTGTCCCTGAAGCTTCTGCAGCCTTTGTATTCATGATTTATGATCAAATCTAATTTAGTTTTAGGAGTTTGATTCAAACCATTTGTAAAAAAAATTAAATAAAACAGTCTTCTGTTTTTCAGATGTTTTAGATCAATATTGATGTTTTTTTTATGTGATTCTTTTCCTGTAGTTCAAATAAAGCATTTTGTTTTTCCCTTTTTATGGCATATTGGCCCACATGCAACGAGATTTGAGGTTACCCTACTGTCTTTTTATCTGTAGCTAGTAAAGTTTGAGAGATAGAATCAGAAATGTTTGCACCCATTTGAAATCACATCAAATCACAAAAAGAACATTTTATACACATTGGTGTTCCTCTCCAAATGTCCAACTATTTGACCCCTTTTCGAAGTGGCAGTCACACAAAGTCATGCTAACATGCATTACAATATAGAATAGAACAATATCCTGTTGGGGGATAAGGTCATTTTTGGTTTGCACAGTATTTGGTCTTCATAATTCCCATCACATTGTTGAACTTATTTTGCACATTGTGTAACCTCGCAAAATAGACTCAATTCCCCTGAAAAATGGAATTACTGCTTTGTATGAAAAGCGAAGTACAGAGTCATAACTTTTAAAGACCAACACAGAAAAACACCAGGACAACATTAAAAAAGTCATAAAAAACCCACTGGGAAAGTGTGTTTCTGGTAACAGCTGAAGCAAATCCAAAAAGGTATTTGTAACTGGGACTGGTCTAACGGGTCCGATGCAAAATGTTGTAACAATACAGTGGAACTCAGCCACATGGAGAGGTGGGGGTGCTCAGTATTAGTCCTGGATGTTCTGATGCCAAAAGGGAAACTTCTTCTGGCATTCAAAAACAAATCTCTTTTTAGAGCTTGTGTGTGGTTGAAAGGATAAAATGAATGGAAGTGGTTGCAGTGGCCTTAAAAATGTTTGTGCTCTTACTTCGGTCACACAAATGTTGTTCATGAAGTGATGCAGACTGACATCGTTTTCAGAGTTATCAAAATCAAAATTTGTAAACTAGTTTACAGTTAAAAGTGCTTTGTCTTTTATTTGTTCTGTTCCTCTGATATATGGGCACCTCACAGAATGTGTTCCTGCACTTAGGTTAATGGAGAACTCTAAATAGACCAGAAAGTGACCATAGCTGTGAATGAGTGACTGTATCTGTATGTCAACCTGTCCTCTCACGCAGTCAGCTGGGATTGGATAAGCGTTATAGATAATGGATGGATGATCTGAACCATAACTATCAAAGTTGCAGATCAGGAAACACTCACACTAATTGTTTTGTAGCACTCTGCTAAGCCGTTTTTATTTTAATTATTTTAATTTATTTAGACATGAGGACACAGAAGCAAAATGTTGGCAAATAGCTCTCTAGCAATGAAGGTGTAATTCTGTGGCATAAAGTAGAGAAAATCCTGTGAGGGGACAGAGTTATAATTTAAACACACTTTATCGTTTGGTGTCATGGAAAACACTTTTGTGTTTTAACCTGGTTTAAATGAGAATCACAACGACACTTTGCCTTCTCTAGATAAGTTTTAACCCCATTCTCCTGTTTTCTCAGGTGCCTGCGGGGAATACAGAGATGAAGATCATATTCCTCCTCTTCCTCCTCCTCCTCGCCTCGGGAGCCTGTGATGACGTCAAGTACATCTCCAAGAGGAACTCAGGTAGGATGAGCCGGCCTTGGTGTTTCTTGTCTCCACTTGCAGCCGTGCTGATTTGCTGGAAATGAGCGTCTCTTGTTGAAAGTTCCCCGGTTTAGTTGTTTTTGTTTTGAGGTTTTTGTCTCTTTCTACGTAAACACTCTAGATAATGCCACCTCCTGTCTTTTCCCATACCACTCCTCGCTCTTCTCCCCCGACAGTCCTCTCCACTCTTACCTCTGATGATGTATTAATGTCCCTTGATGCAATGGATACGTACGTTTTCTTGCTCTACCCTTTTTTTTCTCTGCCTTTTCTCAGACAAAATGCCTCTCCAAACTCTATCTTGGAGCTTAGATAGATGTGTGTGTGTGTCTGTGTTTTCTTGCCTCTCTTTCTTTTCTGCTGAGGCTGCGTAATGATCAGCCTGTCTGACTGCTGCTGTCATTGTCGCTGCCGTTGTGCTCATTTGTGTATCAGCAGCCAGCCGGTGACAGATCTGCTGATGGTCTCTCATTCCCGATCGATTTGTTGTGCCTTGCTGATCAACAGCACTCAGAGAGTTTGATTAGTCTATCAATGTTATGTCATGCTGTCTCAATAATGCTTTGCATGATACTGTATGGTTAAGTATCAGTGACATCGAGGTGAGCTCCACTCCCTGTTCAGCCTTGTTGCTGTCTTTGCGTTTGAATAATGTTCTTCCTGATTCCCAGATGATCTGATGAATAGAAATTCTTGAGTTATAAATATTACCAGCAGTATTTGTAATTTTATTGTCGTGCTAGCAAGTCCGGAAAGTGATAAAAACATGGAAAATTACTCACCGATTTTTAGCAAACTCAGGTCATCTAATTATAACAATCCAGTTAGAATTGATTCCCCTGTAATGTAATCCTGTCTCACAATTTTGCTTGCTTGTAAGTGAGAGTTGAGGCCCTGGCAGTTTAATCAGGGGAATTTGTGGCAACCATAACAATCCTTTAGAGATCCTCTGTAATTACACAAACACACACAGCATCAAAGAATTACATTACTGGGCTTTGCTAAACTACTGCAAGACTTGTAAAGGCATTCAACTTCTTTTCTCAGTCATTTTCTTAAAATTCTTAAGTTGCATTATAATATTTTCACATTATATATTTCTGTTGATGTTTTTCCCCCTTGCTTAAAATGGGCTGGGCTCAGGTAGAAAAAGGTGATCACATGCAGATATGCACGAATTAGTATTTAGTAACGATCACAATGACACTAAATGGGTCCTTTGGGAAAATACGGTTATTCCCCTTCTTGGTGAAACTTTGATGTATTTTTATGATAAATATAAATATCAATGTGCTACCAGTTAGCTTAGCTTAGCAACTGAAGATAGAGGATTAATTTAGCCTGACTCTGTCTGAAAGTAATAAAATAAACTTTTTCTTAGAGATTTTCTGATACAATTTTTCCCTTCCTAATACGGATACTGATCCCTCGACATTGCATATCGGCTGATACAGAGTGATCGAATAACAGACCTTTTATCGTGAAATATTTCCACCTTGCTGACATTATCTCCCTCAAGCTGGGGAATGGAACAAAACCAGAAATCACTACTTCGCAGCTCTAAAAACGGTACTTGCCCAAAACAACAGCTCAACAGCTAAAGGAGCAAAGAAGAAGTGATTTCTGGAAAAAGAAAATTGCAGTTTTATCTTGGTAAAACTATACATTAAAGATGACGTACGGGGTCGTTACATAGATTTGTGTACTTGATGATGCCTTACCCACCATTTTCTGTTGTATCCGATGCTGGTATCGGAACATCACCACTTTTTTGGGGTCGTGCAACCATTTGAGACTCAAGGAAGTTACGGTCTCTGGATATGAAATACCAGTGTATGGTCAAATAGTCATTTTTTCCATTTCCTTTATGTAAAGAGGTTCTGGTTGGCAGATTGTGTTATCTTTAGACAGGGTCAGGCACTGTTTTTTCCCCCTGTCTTTACACTGAGCTTATTAGGTCAGAAGTTTTAAAACAACGCCATTTTCCATGTTTTTATTGAAATCCCAACAGTTCAAGTCCAGTGATGGACATAAAATGGTACAAATCAAAGTGACAAAAGATGAGCAGAAAAAACACAACACAGTTTGTTTATTAGAAGTATTAATGACTTTAAAAAAGCTTAGTGAGTACCAGAGAGCTTTGTTTCACTGCAGTCACTCTTTGCCCAGTCTGCTCAGTTTCCTTTACACCCACTCTTCAACATGCGGACGTGTGGGTGGGCTGGTGGGAGTTTTTGTTTGGTATTTGTTGTGTATGTGCGTGTGTGTGTGTGTGTTAGCTTGCAGGCATGCCAGCATGTGTGAACAGTCCACTTCATGCCATAGTGAACAGTGACTATCTGTGTGTGGGTGCAGTATATATCCAGGTTCTGTGCGTGCATGTGTGTGTGTGTGTGAGAACTCCCAGTGTGCTACAGTGTAAGCTCTCTGGATGTACACTCTCCGTCTTTGTATGTGTGTGTGGGAGAGGTGTGCACAGAGCAATTATGTGATCAGAGCAGAGCCAAGCGGACATTTATGTGGGCGACCGCTACAGTCAGCCAAAGATAAGCTGTTAGATCTTTTCACTCTCATTGTGTGATTATGTATGCAACGCTTATAATGTCTCCAGAGGTCTGTTTTGACATACATAGTGAAGCAAAACTTGCAAGGCAGATAGTCTGTTGCTGTGGACAGATGGGTCGCTTGCCTTTTTGCTATTATTTGTCCTTTTCCAGAGGAAAGGGCCGAACAGTTATGGTGGTAGTTTCCCATGTTTCTCATTTTGCTCAGGAGAAGATTGTGCATGGTTGAGCCTTGCCTGTGTGCAAGTGCCTTTGGTAGTTCAGCTTTATCAGATTGCTTTTGCTTTAGATGTCTTGTCATCTTTGCATACGGCTTCTCACAGTAAAGGCAGTAATTCTTCTTAGCATAGATTAGTTGGTGTTCAGTGTTTGAGGACATTTTCACTTTGATATATGGTTGTTGAGGTTCACTTCCATGTGCAGTTTTATCCATTGAAGGTGGTTTTCTTTGGAGTATTTCCTTTTCTGCTACTTTTTCTTTTGCTTCTTCTTTTTCTTCATCTGAGGTTTCCAGAGAAAGGGAGACCTGTTGTTCAGTGGTCTGAAAAAAGAGAAACAAAACCTCTTATTAATTTGCAAATAATAATAGAATAAAATCACACCGGCACTACTTTTTTAAGTTATCATGCATTTTTCACCACCTCTGTTTATGTAATTAAACCCTTTATTACCATTTCACACACAGATAATTCCTCTTCAGTGGAAGAAGATGAATCCATCCGGTCATTGCCGGTAATCTCTGGCTGATTATTGACAATACACTCTGAGATTTCCATCTCATCTGGTGTTTGGGGACAGCAATTTGCTGCATGGGTCCTGTCTTGTAACAAAAAGAACCAAACAGTGTATGAATTCATACATCATTGCCTGATTTGTGGCATGTCACTTTTTGTGATTGTTTCTATTCCTGCTATTATAGCTGTTGAATTCATGCCTCATTCCGTTAAATCATTTTCCATCTTTTGAGTCTAGTTAATATTAAGTAATATTTTTTGGTTGACCAAATTTTATTGGCACCATTTATTCAATACAGACATATTACTGATACAGAGTAACTGTCAAATGGTGTGCAGAGTCGCTCTCCCAACCCCCCCACACATACCTGCATACCACTCCCCACCTACTTAGAGCCCTTCGGAAAATCCATTCCCCACAGTTCCTATTCAAAGTGAACATTTCACATGTTTCTACCAAAGCACTGATTCCTGAGGCCCTGAGATCATTAGGTGGGATGAGGTTGTGATGACACATCTCTCCATAGGCTGAGAGTTGAGGACACTGCTTTGTCGATCCTTGCTGTGGTTTGACTAATATTTCAAAATTAGGTCAAATTATGCAGATGTAGGAGTCAATGGGATGAAGTGGTCAGGAGATTTCTCGTTTTGTGCACCTCTCGGTGTGCGTTTTATTTACAAACATTTTACGGCTACAGAGAACTTCCGGGTGTCACCAAAACATCCGCCTTTAACCCCGCCCGGTGCCCTTGTTACCATGGTAACCCCACAGCTCCTTACAGAGTGTGTAATCGTGCAAACCAGATAGTGCAAATCAAATAGTGTAAACCACGTCAACAGTCTTTGGTGATTTCTGTCTATCACATGTGTCCACTAAACAGATATCCAATATATGGTTTGACATAGGTGTAGGCAATATGGATCTTTTCACTGTAATATAATGCTAAGTGTGTGAAACATCTATTAAAAGAACACTATTCACAGATACATTATACAAATTGGACTATCCTTTTTGGTTAATCTAGAAAACTGACTTGTGGAACCTGTAAATGGATATAAGGGGTCTGTTACTTCCACAGTGATTTCAAGATTTTCTTCAAGGATGGAGTTTATTCACCGACGTTCTCTATGCCTACTTCTTTTTCACAACCTTATTTTATGCTCCACTAATAAGTGCCACTCTACATTTTAGGTGTCAAGAATACGCTTAAAAGAATTAATGCCAGTTTACAAAGCATATGTATAATATTGTTAAGAATGAGAGAAGTCCTTATCACATAGTTAAATAAGGAAAACCCTGAGATAGTGTGTAACAAAATGTGTAAATATAAATATAAATACATGTCTCCAATGACAGTTGAGGTCTCCGGAGTCGTACACAATTTCTTCTCCTGCATTTATTTTTTTTGACTGCAAATGCACACAGATGTGGACTTTTCTGCTCATTTTTCTTACCAGAAAGCATTGCCATGAAAGGAGTCTTTAGTTGCAATCACTCCATAGCATGATCAAAAATATTATAAAACAAAATTTATTCATTATATTTATTTATAAATTGTATTGTATTATTATGACACAAGTTTAATAACTGCCACGACATACCATGAACAACCAACATTAACTGACTCAGCAATTGTAGCACTTGATGATATGCATTGTCATTTTAAGAGTTTGGATTGAGAAAAGGCTAGCTTTGAGAACAATTACTGTATCTGCATCTATATACTTGCAGATCATAAGTTTGTTTCCTACGTATAATGGCAGTAAGCATTCATCATTGAAAAGAGAAGAAGATCAAGATCAAGTCTGCCATTCGTATATCTACACACACATTTTAAATTGGGGAAAGCATGCCAGTAAGCTTAGCTAAACATGAAAACTGGAAGCAGTGGGAAACAGTTAACCTTGCTCAGTCAACAGCTATAAAACACCTTGGCCACAACAGCAATCATGTTTCTGCTTTGTTTTATTTTATCAGCCGGCTGGCTTTGATTTAGCGTACAAATACCAGAGTGGCATTGATCTTTTAATCTAACCCCTTGCAAGTAAGCAAATAAGTATATTCACCAAAAAGTTAAACTATGCCTTTAAACTGTTTTATAATAGTTATACCTATTATGGTATGCCAAGACTGTCAAAATACACAATTTCCTGTCTTAGAAATTATTAGCAAAGCCACTGAGTTTCTTTCATGAAGTTTTGTACCTACTCTTTAAAATGTAACTTTAAGACATATTAATTTAAAGCCTAGATAAAGTAAATTTTGTTGCTAATACTGCAGTCCTTGATATAAGTGAGTGCAGCCAGGTTACTTCTTATTGCAGGTTTTTTTATTATTCACAATTAGTGGCCATGATTATGTTCATAATATTTGTATCACAGATAAATGTTTAAATATTGATAAAATAAAGTTAAATCAATATAATATATATATAATTTAAATAAACAGGAAGTAGTTGCAGTAAGCAAACACTCATTGGGTGAAACAATAAGCACAGACAGTTCCCTCTTTGATATGTAAATATCGCTCAAGGATCCAAGTCCCCTCTTGGCAACTTCTTTAAAAAAAAATTTAAAAGCACATTTGAAGTAAGATTATGAGAAAAGACCTTAAAAGTAATATTCTATGTCTTAAAACACGTAAACACGTAATGCAAAAGCCTCAATTGCTGTCCGTCCTTTTTTGTTATGTAAAACCGCAGCGTGGTCCTTGAATTAAGATGTTTGAAATGGCCACAAATCCTCAGTGAATACCCCAAAATGCTCTTATAAGGCATTAAACAGCTTTGACAAAGATCCTGCAAGTATGTGTCAAGTCAGAATTATTCTTAAACATATTCCCTCGTGTGGTGGTTTTATGATATTGACCGATGATGCACCTATATCTCCTCTTTAGGTGTTGACTGAGTGACATTTTATTTAAATGACCAGAAATACTGGTCCACACTTGGTCACTATAGAACGGCAGTCCACTGTTGGTAAGGTAGGAGTGTATGTGTGTGTGCATGTAACTGGACACCATATGGATAGGAGCTTGCATTTCCTCTGTCAGTTTCCCTGCTGTGCTTTGATGCAGCATCCTCTGCAACAAAAGGGGACAAATTGTGATGACACACAGCAGACAGCAGGATGGTGGGGAGTTACTTTGACGTCATTCAAAGGACAAGAGGATTCTTTACACTGACATTTCATTAGTATACTAGAATGGCACTCAGTAAAGCGCATACCTCCACCACGGCCCAGCAGTCCCCTTAAATTCAATCAACTGGAAACAATTTTACACAAATCAGTTCCCTGGATGGGCCTAATTTTTTCATCAAGATTCATGAATTATTGCCAGGGATTTGGTGAAATTGTCAAACGCTTCCGCAATATACAGAAAGTGATTAAAGGGTCTGGGATCTGTCCCTTTGTCCAGATCAACCACAACATGTAATGGGTTCATTCTTTGCCCATGTCCCCCCCTTCCACCAAGTTTCATTCAAATCAGTGTTGTAGTTTTTCGTAATCTTGCTGACAAACAAACATGGAAACAAAGAAGCAGAAAGGGGCGAAAACACAACAACCTTGGCTGTGGTAAAAAGTTCAGCAACGTACAGTGAGTTTAATGGACATCATTTGCACATACCTGTTCACAACACAATCTGGGCAGCTCCGAGCACAATTTCATCAAGAAGAAAAATGTACAACTTGTTGTAAACAAACTACAACATTATCTGCTGTGTGCTTGTAGTGTAAAGAGAGATTCACTATTTGTAGACCTTGTTTAAGTCTTCTTAAGCCCTTCACACCGTTAGTGTGCTGATCATTGGATGTGCGTGGTGCTTCTTGCTGAATTACATTCAATATATCATTGGTTCCAGCTCCTCAGTCATGTCAATGTCTGATCCTAAATATATCTACAAGAATATTCTATGAAAATCTATGAGTCTCATGGTAAAAGTTCTGTTTTGAAAAGTTTGACTCTGTATAGATGTGTTTACAAAGCTCTGAATGAGGAGGCACTGACACTCAAATGGCAGCAGCCTACCTTTATGAACAATGTTTATTTTATGTTACAGTCATGTTTATGGCTTGACAATATTTCTATAAATAGAGGGCATTTATACTTTTCTTCATCTTGCGGTAAAACCCAGACACTTGTCTGTAAAGCCTGAATAATGGCCCAACCAGAATCTTTTTATGCTGAACAGCTTTCTGAATGAAAGAGCTGTATTTTGGCTTATTTGAAGTGAATGTCCAAAAGCTAAGGACTATATTAAAAACTGTTTTGTCTCATAGATACCGAATATTGCTCTGTATGTTAATGTTGCTATAAATGAAGGCCTCAGGAGTGAGAGTGTTTGGGAGATTTGCTAGACTGATGCATTTGTACACGTCACCTACATGTACTGTACATCTCTCTCTCTCTCTGTCTCTGCCTCTCTCTCCGTCTCTCTCTCTGCCTCTCTCGCTCTCTCTCTCTCTGCCTCTCTCGCTCTCTCTGCCTCTCTCTCCGTCTCTCGCTCTCTCTGTCTCTGCCTCTCTCGCTCTCTCTGCCTCTCTCTCTGTGTATGTGATGAAACAGTGAAATAGTGCCACTGATTTTACACCTGCTTTTCCTACATGTTAAATAAACAGGTGCGGCTGTCATTTGTTAATACCTCAGTTATTGCCTCTCTGATATTGCACATCTAATCAGAATGCCTTAAAACACGTAATGCAAAAGCCTCAATTGCTGTCCGTCCTCTTTAGTTATGTAAAACCGCAGCGTGGTCCTTGAATTAAGATGTTTGAAATGGCCACAAATCCTCAGTGAATACCCCAAAATGCTCTTATAAGGCGTTAAACAGCTTTGACAGAGATCCTGCAAGTATGTGTCAAGTCAGAATTATTCCCAAACATATTCCCTCATGTGGTGGTTTTATGATATTGACCGATGATGCACCTATATCTCCTCTTTAGGTGTTGACTGTGATCTAGTGAGTGAAAGTTTAATTCAGTAGAATGTTGAATCTTCCGTAAACCTTTCAGACTTCTCATGCCATGTATGGAAGCATCTTTATTTCTTGTGCTTTACTCTGTCTTTAGGAAACAGTGTTTTTTTTAAATGCGTGTTTTCATTTCCAAAATGTGTATTTACCGTAATTAAGCCTGTGTACACATTGCATTGTAAAAAAAGAAAAATCGTAATGGCAGTGAGGTAAATACATCTACACACAGGCAGAACTGTTACTTAGATTAGCCCATTTTACTGAAAAGTGCTAATGAGCCCGACAGTTGCTACCCAGGCATGGAAATGCTGAAAATAATGCCTGGAAGTCATGCAGGCACATTTGTGGATACACACTCACACATATTAGACCCTGTTATGCAAAATGACACACACCTTTTCTCACACGCTCCCTTTTATTCACTCAGGCAGCCACACACTCACACATGGCTGCAGTCACACCATGACACCACATTTACACATACATGTACACACACACACATACACTTAATACATATTAATTGCGACACTGGTAATTACAGGAACTCCGATTCAGTTCTCCTTTCATCTTTGGTTTTCATCTCATGGTTTTCTTAGTCGAGGCCAGATCTTAACAGTGTCGCTGAATCAGACAGAACCAATAGATTATCTGAGCAGAGAGATTTAATGCAGACTCTTATCTAAATCCCTGCTAGGCTTACACAGGAAGAAAGTTAATGAGACACAAACAAAGGAAACACAAAGCAAGTGAGTGAACCTGCATGTGCTCTCAGTACATACAGTGCTGTTTCTTGCATTGTTTAGTTACCTCCGCCAACGAGGTTATGTTTTCACCCCTGTCAGTTTGCTTGTTGGTTGGTTTGTAAGCAATATTACTCGAAAACTACCTGACATGATACATGGTGGAAGACTCCAGGAAAGGCATAGCAGTGATATCTGACGGTAGTGATGACGTTTTATTTTTACATCCTAAAACTTCTATATATTTCCTTCTAACTACACTTTAGTCACACTTCTTTCCTTGTGTCTTCCGTATTTCTGTCCTTCCCTCTTTATTTTAAGTCTTTAATGACTCTGTGCTGCTGGCCCCGCACATGAGGTGCTGATACAGATGGTTTGCTATGTGTGTGTGCGTCAGGGTGATTGAGTGCCAGCAAATGCCCTTGTATGTGTGTGTCTGTGTGTGTGTGTGATTGCATTTTCTGATGCAGCTAAAACCTCAGATCAAAGAGTGATATAAATCTCAGTATGATCTAATCGCAAATTAACTCCGACCATGCAAAGCAGAGGAAAGATAACAGAGTGTAAGGTTTTTGTGGGTGCGCAAGTGTGTGTTTGTGTGTGTGTGTCATGCTTCAGTGTTACGAGACATGTCTTTATTGTACAGACTATAACATAAAAACTGTGTGTTTGTGTGTGTGCCGACTTGCTTTGAGTGGGACAAGGACAAAACGCACACACACACACACACACACACCTTCTGTGTAACTGCACACTGCAGCTGATTTTGCGTTAGAAAGCACCTGAAGTTGAGCAGATTTCTAACTTCTGATGCAGACAAATTTTCCACAGTAAAACGTTGACTCACTTGGTTTTCACGGTTGGCTGTAATCGACTTTGCTGCACAATGAACATGAATGTCAGGCTCTGTGAACAGCAGCTTCCTTTAAAGATGACTGTTAGAAAAATGTAGATTTAACAAATGATAAGAAACAGCAAAAACAAAACACAGAAATAATGTAGAAAGTGCAAAAAGACAAAGTAGTGTCCTATGCACAGGATCCCAAATGATTTCACGTTGGTTTTTTGGAGTGTTGTGAATTCCTCTGCCACTAGTCTTAGCTGCTTAGAGTGCTGAGGGCAAAAAGACAAATTACTTATTCACCACTGTGGAGAATGCAGACAGTGACGGAGAGCAGGAGAAACAGAGCAGAGGCTAGGAGACATTCAACATTTATACGTTCTTATTGTACTACAGCTGCTGGGGAGAGACAGCGAGGCAGTTTTGTATTGCCTGGGATACTGAATGGTTCAGGTAAGTGATGCAAGTTACATCGTGATGTTTTTTTGAATTTTATTCGGAAGTTAGTTTCAGGATGCATTTTCCAAAGATCTGAATATAAGTATTGATAGTAGCAATATTAAAAACATGTACTTATTTGTGTATTTGCACTGAGTCCAGTACATTTAAAATTTCAACTTTAGATTTGAGGATTTACAGACCACACACATTTTATGTTGATTAATGCAAAGGAAAACAACTGACACATTGGATCCCACTTTCACTGTGATCTGGTCATGAGGACCAGGAATCGGCTGTTTTATATATTTTTTAACCAAAATTTGTTGCCGTTGCCTGAATTCACGATTAAAAGTGGCTTTGTCATCGAAAGACACTTGACTTTGACTTGGCCTTTACATGTAACTGCATGTGTGTACGTGTTTGCGGATACACTTTTTGAAACACATGGTGTAGCTTTTAACTAGAGCAGCGGTCAGGTAACTAGCCACCATACATAACTGCTGCTTTGTGTTTCTTCTATCAAAAAACTAAAAGTATCAGCCAATTAACATAAACTATATTAAGAATCAAAACCTACCTCATAAGGACCTTTATTCTAATCTAACATGGTTGAAAAGACAAGATTTAAGGTTGTTTACATTTCATCCTCAAATATAAACTCGGTAATCGTCTGAGACCAGGGCAACACAATAACCTAATGTGTTATCATGTTTTCACTCGTGTTTCTGCCCCCAGAACAAAGACATTTTCTCTCAGGAGGAGCTTTTGTGGATGAGCCTGTTCAGACTCTTCTGTCTGTGCGTCCACTGACACAGGCACAGGGGTGGGACGAGCATGACCCCTTTTACCAGCATTGATAACGGGTTTCCAAACCACCCACATATAGTCCTGGGAGTACATTGTAACTGTATCCATGGAGTAATGCTTTAAAGTTTTGTTAAAGCAATAGTTATATAGTATAATAGTATACATTCTCTTGCTGATAGGTAGAAGAACAAACCTATTTCACCTGACAGAAGTATTTAAAAGTGAAATGGAAGTAAAGCCCACTGAGAGTTTCTTCATCTTTTTGGTTTTAGTAAAATGTTAAAGAAAGAAATCCCTCAGCAGCTATCGGTCCAAACCCGTCACCACTCCACTCTGCTAATACTGATTCATCTTTGGCTGGCACTTGGACTGTATTTCTACAGAGCCTCTACTCCTGGTACTTTGTCTTTCCCATGACCTCTCTGTCTCACTTTTTCCACTTTGTCTTTCGCTGTCTAATCGGCTTTAGAAGGGGGTCCCTGCTATCAGGTACTGATGTCAATGAAGGTGCCTGTTTATCTGGAATAGGGAAAAGTGAAAAGGTAAAACAAGTGGCCAAAATTGATGAAACAAAGGCCTGTTCTCCCTGAACAGTGTGGAAATTCAAAGCCTCTTTTGATGAGCATACCTTCACAGCTTTTGCTTTCTGTGAAAAATAATCTATTAAGAGAATATAATTCTTTCCTTTTTCACAAGATCTTCTGAAATGGCTCTGACAAAGTTACTGGTTCCCCTTTACAAATGAGGTACAAAAGTGAATTGTAGCGAAAATCCAAGCAAACCATCAAGAAACAAAAGAACTGCCAAGCATGATTTCATCAAAGTCTACAGGACTGTCTCCAAGCAGCTTGATGTCCGTGTGACCACAGCTACTAATGTTATTAAGATGTTGGGACCGTAGCCAACCTCACTGGACTTGGGGACAAATCAACCCCAGATTAAAGAAGGATTATTTGAGCAGTGAAAACATTTATTTAGGGAAAAAAAATTAAATTGACTCCATGAAAGAGGAAGGCCCCCGGACGAGCACACTTTTGAAAAAGAAAAGAGCCTGACTGGAGTTTGCTGAAATGCAAGTTGACAAGCTGCAATGCTTCTGGGAAAATGTCCTTTGGACAGACGAAAAAAAACCCAGAGCTTTCTGGTAAGTCACATCAGTTCTGAAGTGTCCTGCTGTGAGTCCTGATCCTAATCCAACAGAACATCCACGAGAAGAGCTGCAACTCACAGTTGTGAGAATAGACGCATGGAACCTGAGAGAACTGGAGCAGTTTGTTTTAGAGCAGTGGGACAATCTGCCAGCTGAAGCTGGGAAGTGAGCAGGTCTCATTAAGAGCTACACAAAGAGCTTTTTCACAGTGATTGCCTCCCAAAGTGTCAAAGTCTGACAAAAATGTTTTTGTCCAGCGCATTTTTATTTGTTGTATGACTTAAAATATGTTACATTGAACATCAAAGGAAACATGTTTTTTTTTTTTATGGGGACCAGAGGGTTTTAGATGTGATCTCGTTTACAGACACCATTTTAGGGGATTCACCATCTGATCTCACTGTGTTGCCTCCATCATTTTGGAGTTTAGGATTTGTAGTTTTTTTCTAACAAACCTTTGAAACCTATGAAGAAAGTTGAATCACCTTTAATTTCTGCCTCCCTTATGTCTTCAGTCTTCTGCCTCGCCCCTACTTTGTCCCTTTCACTCCCTTCCTGTCACTCCCTCTCTCTCTCTCTCTCTCTCTCTCTCTCTCTCTCTCTCTCTCTCGTACCCAATGTCTTCATGTCTTTGGTGAGCTCCAAGGTCATATTAAAGATTCATCCAGTCTTTGGTTCTGCAGTCAAATATTGATAGAGGCTGACGCCGCTTTGACTCTGTACACCTCAGGGTTCCATTCGGCATGTGCACACACATACACGCACACACTTTTGAATGTTCATACACCTGAAGTGCACACAAATACCAATTAAACATGTGTACATATACTAGCAAGAGTAAACATAGGTCGTCAGACATATCCACCTTTTTCATTGTATAAAACGTATGACTCTGTTAGTGTTTTATGACTAGTGTGACATTCAGACACATTTGTTGTGTCACTTTTGATGCACGTAGGTTGTAACATTTTCACGAAGCTTTATCAAACTTTTTTCTAAACACAGAAAGTAATTTGTTGGGGCGCCCTCCACCCCTTCCTGCAACACTAAAGCACCTTGTTATACTTTTCTATAGCTAATATACTCAGCATTGCACCAACAAAGCTCCTGAAGAAGAAAACTGCAAGCTAGTGAACATGAACAATACTGGATTTGAAACATTTAGGAAACAGGCTTTGCAGATTTTGCTGTCCATCAGCAGTCTTGATATCAACTGCATATACTAGTTTTCCCTTGATGGATGTCACGGTCTTAGAAAATGTGCATCTTTCTTGTGGTTACATAGCTTGAAGTCTGATGTTGATACTCTTCACTTGAGAACAGACTTCTCTGTGAAGCTGGAGGCCGCTTGTGTCCACGGGTTCTACTCATCATATTTGTATATTAATACTGTCTGGAAGTTGAAATAGGTTAGAAGAAATTACTTTTAGGATAAGATGCCTTTAAAAAAATCAATATCGCCTCAAATGTATCTGGAGGAACTGTTTTCCATGTTATGTTCACAACAAAGTAGTCGTATAGTTAGTATAGTATATGTTTAGTTTTTCTCATAACCACTGGCCGATTATTGGCTGCTTATAGCTTGACTTCATGATATTTGTTCGTATTATTATACAGGAAAGGATAACAAGTAACATAATACTTATAATTAAAATTCATGAATGGAAGTAGAAGCCAGGATAAAGTATATTTTTTCATTTGTCCACTTGCATGCTTGCTGAGGTCAGTGGTCTAGGTTAGTTTAAGGTAAAGGTAAGGCAAGTAGTGGTTAGAGTAAGATACTGAATGCAAGTCTTCTTATGGTCCCCCAAAGTGACCTATGATAATGTATGTGTGTGAGTGAGTGTGTGTGTGTGTGTGTGGGCGTGTGTTCTTGACACTAATGGATTTGGACAGGGGGCCCAGGGGAAAGAGACCATATACGGGCCTCTATTAATTACCTCCTTAACACATGCACACACCCAGAATACCCAGAAAGACTTAAGCATGCAGTAATCTACGCTATCACCGTCACATTTCTAGATAAGGGTGCACACACAAGGTTATAGTGTGTAATTGATTCCTGTGGTCAACTGGTTTCCGAAATATTTCCCTCTCTTTGTCCAAATTTCCCTCATTTTGTTTTCTTCTCTTTTGGCTTTAAATGATCAAATCCTCTTTCTCCATCTCTCTCACACACACACACATACATTTAGTTCCTCTGTCCGTTCCCTCTGCTTCTACGTCTTTATCTCAATCTCTTTCGCAGTGGAAGGCATAAATTTATTATAGCATGATGAATTATAAAAACACAGCTTCACGGCAGGAGTCACACAAATCTTTAATGCACATAAGGATATGTACATTACCACACACGCACACGTGCATGAACAAGCACACACATGCAGCGGCAGCACTAATAAATGAACCGATTACATTTGCATTGGACAAATAAGCCTGGAAATAAATTAATGTTGGAACACCTGCCTTATTCATAGAGAGAACACATATGTGCAAGAATAAATACACACAGGATCAGCCTCTCACACTGCTCTCCATAAATATCCTGAGAAAGAGCAAAACACACACAAACACCACAGATAAATGTACATTCAAGCACACTGCTATTTACACACATGAAAGGGGGTACTGAAATGTAATGACAGAAGATAAAAGAAGGTCAATCTATAAAATATGACGCGTGATCCACCCACACATTTCCATCCAGATTAGTGATGCAAGGTTATCTGTCAGCTAAATCTAAATATTGCATCACTTGGTGAACTTGAACGTGAATAAATGTGTACTTATTACATTTGCAAGGCAATGAACGTTTGATTTGAGATTTTAACATAGTTTTTATGTTTAGATTCATTGTTTTTACACAATGACCACCCAAAGCTGAGAGAAACCTATACACAACACATGTCAATAAGAGCAGTTTGACAAGATTACATATATTTACCAAATATTTTTGAAATAAGCAGTGGCTGAATATTCCTGTGTCCCTGTGTAGGTTTGAAAAATTGCATCACTCTTCAAATTAAAGTTCTGTTGATGCAGATGATATATCTCTAAATGAAACTGAAAACTGATGGAAGCTTATCGACTCAAATCTCTGTAGATCACTTGCTGCTTAATTTATTTATCACCAACACAGCCGTTTCGGTATATACCATACCTACAAAAACATTTATTCTGTTTATCACTACAACTCACATCAGGCTCTTAAACTTTCTTGTCTCGTCTTTGAGACGCTGAACTGGAGCTTTTAGAAGCGGTAGTAGCAGAGAGTGGACGCCATCGACTTTTAATGGAATCTGCTCTGTCACACATGAGCAACTTGTATCTTTTGAAGCCCCAGACCAGAATCAGCCCTTCGGGGTCAAAGCAGTAGTTTTAGTTTGGCTCACCGAGCCAGAGAAGTTAAAAAGTTAGGATGACACGGCACGCGTGCTGTGGGGCTCCACAGGTGATCTCGAGGCCTCCCCGTATCTGAAGTTATTGAGATGTGGTGACTGGAATGTGTAATGGCATTTCAACAACCTCCTCCCTGAAGAATGTTCATACAAGCTGTCAGCCAATCACATGCTTTGTCCAGAGAAGAACACCTGACAGTGTTGCAGGCGATGTCTGTGATGAAGACTGAAGAAGACACCATAATACAAGAGGGTAATTGGCTGGAGTCACAAGTTTCATAGACAATTTTTGACATCATCAGACATTAGGATAAGGCATCACAGAGCTACCCAGAGGAATGGGACACTCTTCAGTATGACGACAGGATGGCATTTCCACACCTCCTTAAAGGGGGGCTGTCTCTGGATACAGAGAGGTGACTTACTCCCAGTCGAGCCCTGCAACACAATTGCCTACCTGGGCAATCACATGTTGACACCAGCTTTTGTAAAGCTGCTGCTGATGGGTTCATGAGTAACGACACACTGATTCAGATGAATTGATGATTCTTTGAGCGACTATGAAACTGAGTTAGAGCCCATTGACTTGACCCAACTAGACCCTACATGATACAATTATGATTTTTTATATAGACAGCTCCCCAGGTTTGGTCAATAGATCCATCTACTTCAAGTTTATGTTAGAAATATTGATACATTGAGAGATCCTGTGATCACTCAGACCCAGAGGTGAAGATAGAGTTGTTGACAAGTTTCAGGGATAAGGAAGATGCAGAGCTACCCCACCAACTCCTGTGATGTAGGCTCTTACACATTAAGTTTCAGAGACAAACAGCCCAGCAGTGTCCTGACGTTCAGACAGAGATCTCCAGCGATGAAGAGTCAGCCGCTGATGGAGACTGTGATGAAGCTGTTGTGACAGTGCTTCAGTCACCAGAGATTCTGAGGGCTTAGTGTCAAACAATGTCCGTTCCAATGGCACTGACATGAGTGGAACTACTTATGCTGTTGGACCTTCATGGGCCACTGACACACATGATGGAGTCAGACACACTGTTACTCCCACTCATGAAGAGCCACGCACTGCAGCTACTTGTAATTATGGCAATCAGACACTGCTGGTTTGCCAATTGTCAGTGTTACTTGTGATGGCAGAGCTGCAGCTGCTGCTGGTCCCAGTGATGGCGCTTCAGCTGGTGCTAGCTAAGCTAACACAGCTGCATCCAGCTGCAGCCACCACTCATGTTGCTGCTACAGCTGCCACTGACGCTGCTGTTCTGTATTTCGAGAGTTCACAAATGCTTCCAGTTTGTGAGAGGGACACTCATTTAGTTTTTCGCATGTTGAAAGAACTAACCTGCATCGACTGTAAAAGTTCACCCAGACATACAGTCTGAGTGAAGAACCTCTACTCTCTGATTGCCAGGCGCCCTGAGAAGCCCAAGTGGATGGTTTTTAGAAACGATCAGGGAGATGTGAAGAGGAGCAAGGCCATTTGGCTTCTTATAAACTGAAATCTACAAGGCAAGCCTGGATGGACAGAAAATCAATATGCTGTTTGCAAGATCTGTCTTGAGCATTGACAGCAACATAAAGAAGTTTGAGAATACCACTACTTTTTAAAAAACTTCTCTAAATCCTGAAATATTTACCAGTCATGCTAATATTGGTGTCTTTGATTTTGGGGGAAAAGATCATCTCATCAGTTGTTGCAGCGATCTACCTGTCAGTTTGATTTATTTTTCACTGTCACAAGACAGGCAGGTACTGCAAAGACAAATGAGAAAGATGAAAACATCTGTATATTTGGATGTTTGCAATGAAGACGTGATGACAGTGTTTTTTGAAGTCTTCCAAAAGAAAGGCCCTGTTTGAAGAATCACCAGTGTAAACAATAAAGGCCCCTAAATTCAAACTGATATTGAATGGAATTGTCCTCAAGTTTTGTCTTAAAATGATTACACGACATCCAAGTAAATCTTTCCAATTTTCTAAATGGGATAACTTCTATATAGCACTGGATATTTGTTCCGACATGTAAACAAGTGCATAATCTGATGACAAGGCCCATAAACGTGACGCTTTACTTGCCAGTATTGACCTTATAACAGCAACATAAATGATTTCATAAATTATGGCTACAAAGGGTTAGCATTAAAGCTTGACTGACATTTTGAAAAGCAAGTTTAGGTTTTGTACAGGTTCTTTAAAGTGTGCCCCCCACCACCACCTCCTTTTCCACCTACAACCATCCTCCGAAACGCAGACTCCCCAAACCAATAATAAGCACATAGAAACAGCATGGAGCGCAGGGTCTTAAACAGGCATTAATAAGCGGGGTGCAGTCAAAGAGAATGTCGAGGGTGAAGAAAAAAGTGAGGCTGAGAGGAGAGATGAGGGAATGGGAGGGGAGGGGAAGAAGAGAGAGAAAGAGAAAAATCTAACATGAAGTCCTTGCTGTCAGCCAGTGTGTAATTAAGTTCTGCACTCTGTCACCATCGCTCTGTACAACTGGTAATTTAACTGGGCCTGAGCCAGGAGAGCAGATCAGAGGAGGGGAGAGCAGGGACAGGAGGACCAGCGAGGAGGAGGGAGGAGAGCGGAGGAACAGCAGGAGGCAAGAAGTTAAGAGAAGTCATTGGAAGAGAGACAAAATATTAAATTAAGAAGAGGGAGAGCGAGTGGAGAATGGAGGCAAAGAAGAAGCAAAGGGTATAAGAAGAAGTGAAGGGGGATGCAGAGACAGAAGGAACAAGTTAGGTGGGGTGACAGCAGGAAGAAAAGGGGAGAGGACAATGGGGAGAAGGGAAGAGGAGAGCAGCACAAAGCAGCAGATAATTGAATAGAAAACTAGATTTTCCAGCTGGCTTGAACGGAGCTGCGAGTGTCTCAAAGCTGCCAGTTGGCTGTTCACATTAATTTAACATTCAGGGTTCATTCACAGAGTGGCAGGTCAGACGGCTGAGTGGCTTCGACAGATCTGACCATTTAAGTGGAAAATAAAAATGATAATTAAAGCACAAACACAGCCTTGATCCAACCGCATAAGTGTTTTCATTTCTGTTTCATGGATTGGATGTTTATATTAAGAGTGAATGGGATGATAATGAAGCACACTCTGCACAAACCTATTGTTATTGAAACGGATTTCATTACATAATTCTCAGCCATAGCCCCAGGTTGAACACACGTTTTCTTCACATTGCATATCCGTCAATGTTTGGGCGAAGCACGACAACCCTTATTACACTGATCCAAAGGTATTTCCAAAATCCTTCAAACCAAATTCTACTGCACAACCAAAATGATTTGAACCATTTTCCAATGTTTTTACCCAAAAAAGCAATTTGTTCTTACAATGTGATCCAAAATTCATGATTGCACCAAAAGTATTCATACAAAATCGTGCGGTAATGCTTTTGTACAAAGAGAGCAGAGATGTGAACCATTTTGGGCTGCAATCAGGAAATACAACTTTTTATCCAGATGGTTACAGGAGTCTTTGAGAATATTGGAAATATTTTCAAAACTCAGAAAAAGCAGTAAGTAATGTTCGCCAACCTTGTCATATTTTTTAAACTATTCATCAAGGACCTTTGTAATGTAGTTGTTGCAAAAGGCCTTTCTGACATGACAGAGCAAGGAAAACAGAAGAGAGCTTATAACAGTTCATTAAGGTGATTCGGTCATAGGGCTATGACAACTAAAGAAATGTCTACTGTAAATAGATAAAGATATCAAGATACCTTTTTTCACAGCAGACAGTGTGTATTTGCGTGAAAGCAGGAAAGGAACAGGTTTCATGGTTTGGAATTGTAAATGCAGACTGATGGACTTTGTGCGACCCTTAATGGAACAGAGCTATTGTAAAAGTTGGTAGTTGCACCTGTACCTTTCCTGCTGTCAGGAGTCAAAAGGTCTGCTGTAAAAAAAGGTCTGTGGTAAAACACAAAAGGCAAAAAGTCAACGTCAAAGCCAAAAGGTCTGATCGGCCACAATCACTGAAAGCAGCTCTGTGGGCGTGCAGGGCCTTTATCTTAATAAGTTAACATGAACACGCTTTCACATTCACCCACAGTATCACATGGATTCTGTTGCTTGTTCCAGCTCTTTATTGAAGCTGCGTTAAATATTCAAACTAAAGAACCATATCAAAGGAAAACAATCTAGGTTTTTATAATTTTCCACATATTTTACGCATAATTCAACTGGACACATGTGGCCTACCTTTGGGAATATTCTGCTATGACAAAATATATGCCATAAAAATGTTGTTTTATGCATGTGGGTTACAATATAATAATAATGTTACTTTTATCACTACTATGTTTCATCTTACACTTCATTTATGTACAGTATCATCTTCATTCTGCTATAAAGCATGAGCCCAACATGGAATGACAAGAGATGCCAAACCAACTATTCAAGCAGAGAAATTGAGAGCATATTAGAAAAATAATGATCCTGCCTTTATAAAACACGTAAAAGGTCAAACATCACAAACCATAAACCCAACATACCACACTAATGACAGCACAATCAGAAGACAGAAAGTCCTGGCGAAGGGATTTATTTTGCTCGGCGATGGCGAGGTGTGTAGTTAAGCAACGGAGTAAATGGCTTTTCATTGTCCAGAGTCTCTGGGGACAAGACAGAGGGGAAAAAAGAGAGGGATGAATCTTGGGGAAAAAAAGAGCGCGTGAGATGTGACACTGATGAATCTGCTACCAAGTCTTTGACCTCTCGTGTGAGTGTGGATATGTGCATACATGTGTGTGTGTGTGTGTGTGTTTGCGTGCCCAAAAGAACAGTCGTGGGGGGGGGGTGGTAAGAGTGTGGCAGATTTGCTCCATGGGGAGTCTGAATGGACGAATGCACAAGTGGGCCTGTGTGTGTGTGTGTGTGTGTGTGTGTGTGTGTGAAGTGCTAAAGCATTCGACTGAAGGGCAATTAAAGGATAGTGTGTGCATGTGTGTGTGTGTGTTTAAACGGTGGCGAGTGTGAGGCCGCAGTGCTGTGTAGCTGTGTATCGACATTGTAATTACCAGTGAATAATGTAGGGCCATATGTGTGTGCATGGATACCTGCATGCGTGTGGGTATTGAGGCTTGGGGAGACTAGCTATTGGCATTCTAATTAGACTGAATGATATACTCTCCCTATTAAAACCAAAGAAGAGCCGTACATGGTGGCAGTTGGGCCATACTGCAGTGTTAATTAAACCGCCATGTTGGCTCCACCGCCGTGCTGCACTGCTGCTGTAGAATTTATAGGGAGCGTACACTCACCACCGACAAGCCTCCCCATGTAGCTACAAATGCTTGTATCAAGTCTCACAATTGCTTCATTAAATAATAAAGAAACCATTGGACATGTTGGGGAAGCTTCCTCACTTTGTTGCTGAGAGATTTATGAAAAGATCACTATCGCACTAATGTCTGTGTTTAGAATAAAGCTTCTTCTTCACTTATCTAATGGCAAGAAAGCAATTAGATTTATTGTGAAAATGCAATCTGTAATGATTTCTCCATATTCAAAACGCGATATATCCACAAGGTATAGGCTGTGTATTGCATTCTGAAAATCCACCGACATTCTTTACCTGTTGATCTCACAATAAAGTAGAGTGAGGGAAACTAAAAGGATAATTATGGCACTTAACCTTCTGAATGATGATGTCTAAAAGAATTCGATGCAAGCTGTAAGGTTTAGATTTGAATTAATATGAATTACATTTAGGTTCTCATCTGTTTGAACTGTACTTTGTAGAAACAATGACCGCTCTTCTCTTTGGTCAATTGTGTTTAGGCCTCTGGATACATTACAAGGAAAGCTTTATAAATTATTATTACCTTTATTTAAATCTGTTGTCGCTAATTTTTCAACATCTCTCGCCACATTTTTCAGTATGTGTCTGATGTCGCCCTCCTCCCCTCTCGCTCCGGTGTCTTCGTGCTGCCGTTGCCCTCCCACTCCTTTTTTTTGCCCCTCGTTCATTTACAATAGAACTTGACAGGGAATCATTAGCTGCATAATGAAAAGCAGCAGAGCAGTAATATACACCGTCACTGTCTATTACAGCCTCCTTAGCCTACAGACCTTGAATGTAAATGAAGCTATACTGTATTAGGTGCAGTTCAAGTCTGAGCGGTGGTTCAGATGCTTTTAGGAGGCAGACAGTTACTGTTTTTGGCTCCATGGCATTTGAAAAAATCAAAGGTTTAAAATATGCAGCAGATAGTCTGATGTGTCAGACTCTGACTCTATCTCTGTTTTCAAAGCTCAAGAAAGTCAGATCTGATACTTGTCTTGATAATGTGAGGAACAGTTTGGCTGAGAAATAAAATCAGGACTCGTTGTGTTTCAGCATCAGTGGGGCTCTGTCCTTTATATGCAACCTCTAAATGAACACTGACAGATGTTATCCACATGTTTTGCCCCTTGCTTCCACCTGATGTGACCGTGACAGCTCAGTCTCAGCTTGGATTCGCTGTAGCTCTCATTTACTTTGAAAAAAACAAGAGGTGACTGATGAAACAGACAATGTGTCTCTGTTTTCTGGTACAAGCTCCGGCTCAGTTCCAGAAGCGAGTATGAGTTCACCTGTGCGGAAGTTTGACCTGTAATGTCAAGTCAATCTGAGTATGACCTGGGTTGTATAATACAGGCAAAACACAAGAAAACAGAGGTGGAAAAGTCAAAATATTTAACTACTAAACACTACTTTCACAATTACATATCTATTCAACCGAACTCCTCCTATCTTGGTCCTGAAAAAAACATGTGATGCTACATTTCTTGTGCAGGTTATTAATAGATTTTGAACAGATCTACCACAAATGTTGAAGGGTGCATAAGAGTGACTGTGCAGTTTGTAGCTTAGTAGTGACTCAGTAGTGAAGGGAGACGAAAAATGCTAGAATAATTATTTCTACACTTGTTTCAGCCACAGTGTTTCTGTTGTTCCACTGAATAAATCTGGTTGGTTTAAGTTCAACAAAGGGGAACTCTGGCCTGTGACTCTGTCGGCAGCTGGATGTTTCATGTCCTTTTTCAGATTTTATGCTATTGTATAATTTCAAGCAAGCAGATAATACAAAATCGACAGAAACATCAAAGGTTGAAAAGAAAATCAGTTGCGGTTTATTATCCTTGCAACATTGGGCCTTGATGCATGCTGCATTTTATTGGATTTGAATCTAATTTGAACCTCTTATTTTATCTGTTTGAATATATTTTTCAACATTTGCACAAACATGTTGAAAAGAGGCAAATTAATTTGACATTTTCTGTTGACTGACAGGACAGAATCAGTTCAGGTTTGAGTAATGAATGTTCTAAACCCGTAGGTAAAAGCTGGAGAAGTGATGTGCTGCAATATTTGAATGCCTAAGGGTTAAGCATAGTCACAAGCTATCGGAGCAAAACTCAAGGTTGAGTGTATTTTTGATTTTATTTTGTGACTTGGGTTCCCCACCGCTGGTAAAATGTTCCACAATGTTTGAAGTTAGCAACTAAAACGTTAAATAAAGGATGTCTGGTTTTCTCCTTATAGAGAATTGTGTTTGGCCTGTTAGCCACGTTAGCTGTAACATGACAATATTTCCAGTCTGTCCTGATTTGAATGCAACTTGAGAACAAACAGCGTCTTTTACTTGTAGGACACGAGGTCCTAAATGGACATTTGCTGAGGATCCTACTTTTCAAGTCACAAATTCTTTCAGAGTGAAAATGTCACATCTGGATACACTGAAGGTGGCTGATAGCTATTAACACCTGAGTGTTTAATTTGTAATGTTTTATGTCACAACAATGATTTTAAAGGCCTCAGTGTGTGTGTGTGTGTGTGTGTGTGTGTGTGTGTGCGTGTAGAAGGTACACACAGTCATCCACACACAAATAGGGGATAGAGGAACAGATAAAGTTTCACAGCTGACAAAAGCTGGAGATTGGAACAGTAATAGAGATATCAGCAAAAGCCATCATGTTCACTGTAGTGGAATACACATCCACATAGATGAATGGAGTACTATATATGTATGTCTACACATACTCAGAAACACAGACCCATACTGAGCCGACTAACCTGGTGTCTGAGAGAGAAAGATTGGAAAACTATTAGCTGAAATGTGATCTTAGTGTCTCTATAGACATTGCAATCTTTCTGTCTATGGTTCTAGCCTCCCTCTTGCATTCTTCTGTTATGCACACATGTACGCAAACAGACACACACACACACACGCACCAGCACAAACAAAATGTATTTTCTCGTCTGTGTGCCAGTATTACTGTGGTGTTATTGAGGAGCAGTGGGGCTCAGGGAAAGCGAGACTGAAGAGGTTGGGGTGAGAGACGCAGAGGACATAAGTACCAAAGCGAGAGAGAGAGAGAGAGAGAGAGACAGATATCTGTTGTGATTTGGGACTCATGCACATTTTAGCAATTCATGCAGAGCCCGACTATGGAAAATCGTGGTTGACAATAAACTCTGTGTTTTGTGACCGCGGCTGTTTCCAGACGGCAGCTTTGGGGGCATTTCACAAAGAGAAAAGACAACAAAATGTTAAGAGTCGATGTTCCAAAAAACATGAGACTCTTCAGTATAGTGTTTATAGGGTGTATCAAGCAACCTCGTATTGGTGCTGTAAAATCCAAGTTCAAGAGCTGAAGTCAGCTTAGATATATTTTACCACCTCCATATAGCACTGTTATGAAATGTTTTCATTGTGTAATAGACTAAAATGAATACTTCAAATTGGTTGTTCAGAAAATCCTGTCGCAATATATGAAAACAAAACAGTACATGTATCCTGAATAAAAACACATCATTTGTACAGAATCTCGTTTCAGTGGTGATTTTAATTTGGAGTCTAAATGAGACAAAAGACATGTTTCTGGTATGAGCACTTCATACTCCCTTCATGTTTGCAGCTGACAGACGTCGACAACACTTCACTCGTCTCCCATTCAGTCTTTTAGTTGCTGAAGCCAGTGTGCCAATATATTGATTGCACGTTGAAAACTATCGGATTAATTGTCATTGTCCACAGAAGATGAATCAGACTTGTACTGCTCAACATGTATAAAGACTCTAGGAAGTCCTTGCTACATAAACTGGCCTTGCTCTCAGGGCAGAAAGCCTCAGAGAGCCCTTAAACGTCCTACATTTATTGACTATGATTTATACAACACTGCAGTAGTCCTACAGGAAGATGTGCCTCCTTGATAGATCCTGTCATTTGTGATTTGTGTCTCTCATTAAGTTAGTGCATGGTTAGCATTAAACTGACACTTAAACAGGAGGTGTTAATAATCACCGAGACTGTGGCAGCTCACCATAGTCTAACTTGTCCCAACAAAGTTTTGTAGAGACACAAACATTTCTTATACTTCTGATAATAATGCAACAGATCTCTGTTTTGTGCGGTTGCTTCATTGTAGAGCTATATACTCTCACTCTCTCAGTGCATCATCGCCCGTCAAAACAGACACAAAGTATTTACCTTCCTCTGCAGGCAGGCAGAATTCAACAGATATACATTCAAACTCAGGTGAAATATAATTTTCTCTATGATCCACAATGTTTATCTGTCCATGTCAAAAACTTACGCATTTCCAAAACTTTCCGAACTTGTTTCAAAGTCAAAGCACAAAGACATTTCACTTTCTGAATCCATTCATTTGTTATCGACAGACCGGAAGATGCACATCTTCATGCTGTAGTGTCCTGACTTTTAGTTTAGTGCATAATCCGACTTGTATTCAAGGAAATGCAGTAGATAAACCAGCAGCTCCGCCACCAGTAGCAGACACAGTGCCCGCGTGAACAACAGACAACTGACACACAGCTGATCTGCGGCGCAACCGCAGCCAGTGTGTCCAGAGCGTTACGGGGATCTAAATTGAAGACTCTTTGATTGACGGGTTGGTGACCTCTGGTTTATAGCAACATTATTGAGAAAGTAACTGATGCCTTGCAGCTACCTACTGGTCTTGCATTCAGGAAATAGATAGATAGGCAGGCAGACAGGCAGACAGGCAGGCCTTACCCTTGGCATTTCACAGTAATAGTAAATGAATCATAAACCTCTCACCTATTTAAGTCATATTTCTTTTCTGTTGGTTAAACTGGAGAAATCTCTTTGATGCATGGTAAGCGATTGGTTGTCCATCCAGTTCAGTCATGGCTTCCAGTCCCTCCTGAAAATCGAGAGCTTCTTTGATCACTTCACTCTTCACTGAATTACACTGCATTAAGCTCAACTAGCAGTTCACGAGGATTATGACTATCTGAGTGTGTTGTTGGTGTGTTTCACCTTGTGCGTGTGTGCACATGTTTGTGTGTGTGTACTTAGCAGTTTCCTGGCTGTTTTCTTCTACCGTGTGTCAGGACCTTCCAGGCAGCATCACACTGTTGCTGGTCTTCAGTTCTGATTACACACTTCTTAATCATGGCTTTGGATGTTCTTTGAACCACCTCTTCCCTACAGGGACATCACACACACACACACACACACACACACACACACACACACACACACAAACACACATATTATTATACTATTTTATAGCATAGTACAGGGGGTCTCAGTCAGTAGATAACAAGAGTCAGTGCATAACAGAGTTTGCTAAATTTCAAGATGACTGCAACAGTGCAGGGAGAAAGCCGAGGGCAAAAGGGGATTTATATTAAAATATGTATAATTATACTTTGTCACTGGCTATAGCTGGTTGTGAGCTTTTTAAAATACTGACAAACCCACAGAGACTGTCTGGAGCCGTTTTCAGACATACCCTGCACAGGATCACTGCAGAATTGGGTCCACACTTCCTTCAGAGGTTGACTTTCTCACATGCACAACGCAGCAGGGGGTTCTCTGCTCAGACACGTTCACAACGTCAACAAATTGTCCGCAGGTTTCAGGCGAGGGGGGGTGCAGCAGGCTGGATGTAGCGTGTTCATTCTGCTGAGGAGACCACGTGATTTTGTTAACGGCACATAAACACTGGTGTCAGCTCTTATCACCACAAACTGTATTTTCATCTAGAAACTAACAATATGGTTCCATGTTGCTAGCACTGTCAACCTTAGCCACTCTTGGCAAACCAATTTAACATTAACCTGCAGATTTGCTTCCATTAACTCTGTTGAAGGTAGAGGTGCTAAATTTTGAAAGTTCCATTTTTCTTGGCGGCGTTTTCAATTTAATTTAAAGTTTCTTTTAATCCACAGGGAAATTAGTCTTTAGTAACACCCCTAATTGTGATTGCTTGAGTCACTTCTTTAATTATGACTACGGTTATGGTGAAGTTTGTCATAAATATTGTCAAACTGTAGTGCGTGTATGCAAAATAATTTATCTTTTGCAGAATAACAGATGCTTTAAAGTTGCTATGTTTTTTCCTCCATTTTTTTAAATGCACTTATTCGCTTTGTGTATCTGGATAATCTATGTGTTTATATTCTGTGTGGACTGTGTGTTTGCACGTAATGTGTGGACTGTGTGTTTGTGTGTGTGCACAGTGTTAGCGTAGTGGGTATGCATACTTTCTCATTGAATATGAGCCACTTTTCCCTTCTGACCATTTTTCAATTAAAAAGCACTAATATCCCCAAGACTGCTTTGCCCTAGTTATTAGACAACCACACACACACACACACACACACACACACACACACACACACACACACACACACACACACACACACACACAATATCCAGTTTATCTGAGTGCTGTGCTGCCTTCAGCATCTTCTTATGCCAAACTGCTTAACTGCATAAGTGCAAGTGTGTGTATGTGTGTATGTGTTTACTGTTTTCAGCAGCACACATTTCCCTTTGTCCCTGTGCACGGTATGTGTGTTTGTATTTATTTGCACCTGTGCACGTGTGTGTCTGTCTTTTGGCATGTTCTCACTCAGTGTATCTGAGTCAGTGCCGTCTTCACTTGCCTGCTCTTGTGTGTTGTATACGTGCATGTGTGCACCTCTGTCTGTCTCCTGGGGAGGCTGTGGTTGAGGGGTAGATCGGTCATTCTCCAACCAGAAGGTCAGCAGTTCGATCCCAGTCTTCCCCATCTGCATGCCGAAGTGTCCTCGGGCAAGATGCTGAACCCTGAATTGCCCCTCATAGGAAAAAAAAAAGTGCCGCTAATAGATGCACTGTATGAATGTGTGGGTGAATGGGTGAATGGCAATCTGTACTGTTAAGGGCTTTGAGTGGTCATCACGACTAGAAAGGCTCTATATAAATACAGATCATTTACCATTTACCATCCTTAGGCCAGTAATTGTATGGGTTGGCGAAGCGATTACTTGCTCCTCCTTTCCACATCCTGAAGTGACACTGAAGCCTAAGTTGCTGTCAATGTCCAGGTGTGTGTCACCATTGTTTTATGGGGGAAGCAGATGCTGAAGTGTTAACAGCTGACAGTAGCCAGGACTGCATATTGAAGTGTACCAGCTAAAAGATACTTATTATTTTATCTAATACGTCTTCATTTTACCCAAATCCTCTCCCATTGTTCACAAGCTTATGGCAGAACCAGTACGTAATTTAGCTAAGCATGGAATGTGGATTATTTTCAGAATAAAGAGGGACACAGGTTTATTGCACTTACTACAAGAGCAAAAACACAAAACAAGGCTTTAAACCATAAAAACACAGTTTTAATACAGTTTGTAGGGTTTCCCCCTAAATCATTATTCTTTCTTTGCCCACATGGCTTAACAAATAAATATGTGTGTCATCAAACTACTCGTGTTTTAAGTCACACTTTGAGAATTAAAGTGAGGGAGGTGGGCTTGGGCTGCTCTGCCTTTCTGACATTTTTGGCCTTTTTCCTCAGAGGCCGTAACATCTCACATTTTAAGGAGTGTAGTTCAAAATGATGTCTACAAAGATTCAAGAGTGTTTATTACTGGAATCAGTGTCTAATTTGACACATATTTTATATTATATTAAATTATACATATATTCATTCATTCATTCATTCAGTCCATTCCGACTCCGTTCATTCACTTTGTCTCTCCCTTTCTGTCACTCTCACGCTGACACACAGGCAACGACTCAGCTGACGTGTCTGACCGGCTACAGTTTAAACGTTTTTTAATGTACTTTAAAAACTCAGAGACCTGATCTGATGTCAGAGCCGGTGCTGTTTGGCAGATTAGACAGGAATCCCACACCAAAGAAAGACTGATTGACGGGGAAGAAGAATTATTATATTCTATCCTTTCAAGTGCCAAACTGGATTCACAACATCATGTCTGCTCAAATCCAATCAGCATCACAGAACCACACGGCTCTTGGGATGTCCGTTTCAACATATCTACTTGAAATAACCTGATGATTTTCTGTCCGAAGTAAAAACTAAATAAAGTCGAGAGTAGAAAACACCTTGTTCATTGATGTCCTCATCGCTCTCGCTGCCTTCCTCTGTAATGAGGTTCTCCTTAATTATATTTTAATAGGCTGGGAACAGCTGCTTCTGGTTTACCTCTCAGCTCATCCCCTTTGTAATATCTGCCTCATCCCTTTGCTCAGCCACCTCTACCTTGTTAACTTCTCTGCGCTGTCCTGTCTTTCTCCTGGCTCACATTTTAGAATCAGGCATCTTCAAAGTATAAATGTTTAGATGTTAAAGTTTTTAGGATGAATGTGAAATAAGTGAAATGTGATTTTCTCTGCTTCATAGTTGTTCTTGTTCCAAAAAATCACACATCAACAAACACGGTCATAGTCCTACACACACACACACACACACACACACACATGCACACACACACATGCACATGCACACACACTAAGGTAGTGAGTTTGACGGTCCTAATTAGATACTCCGGGGAAAAGAAGACACTCAACTGTCTGATGCTTCACAGCAATTAGCCTATATCGATCTACCAGAGAGAGAGAGAGAGAAAGAGAGAGAGCAGGATAAAGACAACAAAAGAGACACACGTGAAAAAAATGAACACATCATCACACATAATCAGTTTTCACGATCACAATCATCTACTTCAACAGCCACACACACAAATTAAACTCTTCACTCTGAACCTGTTGTTACACACGTTTGAAAAGGTGGTGATCAATTATGTTCTTCTGTGTGTGTGTGTGTGTGTGTGTGTGTGCGTGCGTATCCTTTTGGAATTGACTATACAGAAGCCTCACAGACAAAATAATAATCCATCACCAGTGATATGATAACCTTTAATTGGCACTTTAAATGGACTAATCTTAAACTAAGCTTCTGATCTTGAAATAAGGGGATAATCTCTGACTGGTTGATAATCCAATAGTAGGATTAACAGTTCATGCAATTCATGTGGAGGACCCGGTCACAGTGGAGTGATAAAGATGGTGTGTGTGTGTGTGTGAATATATGCGTATGTGTGTGAGACTTTAGTAAGAGTGTGTGCATATGAATAGGTCAGTCCCTTTTCCAGTCGACCAATCATGTGTCATTGTGGGTGTGCATGTGAGGCTGTGTGTCAAGGTGACTGTCTAGGGGTTAATAACTAGTGACCCAGAGAAGGGACCAGGATGGGGGCTTAAAACACACACACACACACACACACACACACACACACACACACACACACACACACTCACTCACTCACTCACTCACTCACTCACTCACTCTCTCTTTAAGTCAACAACAATATAAAGAAATTAAGTGAGTCTCTCTCTCTCTCTGTGTATGTGTGTGTGTTAAAACATCAGGCTACTGGTTGGCAGTGTGAATATATTCTCTGAACTTTTTGCAAAACCTTGATTCTATATATAATTATACTTTACAGAAACGTCATTGGTTCATTCTGACTTAAAGGGATGCAGAAATAAAACATTTTACTTAAAGCACAAACCTCAACATTTTGTTCTCAAAATATCAAAATGACCATGTGTGGTTTTTGGTACATTTGCTGTTGTTATTGTGACTCTCTCGCATCTATAATGGCTGATAATGTTACAACAATGTCAAGATTTCAGGTAAGGGTACTGATGAATTAAACAAGATATAAAGTGTGATTCATTGACTTTCTCCTGGGCTATTGGGTGGACAGAGGCACTGCTAGCTGTTTCTCCGTTTCCGGTCTTTAGGCTTTACCAAGCTCAAGCAATCGACAAAGCTCTATACTTTAGTATTGACACAGACAGGAGTGGTCTTTTCCTCTTGCTCTTGGCTTGACAGCAAATAGGTATATTTCCCAAAATGTAGAACTATCCCTATGTTGGTCTGTCAGGTATGTCTAGCTTCTGCTCTAAAGCAGAATACATCACCAACATTTTCCTTCAGCCACGGTTGTAGTTCCTTGACCCTTTTTTTTTCAGCATAGACAATACTTGAATCTTTCTTTGAAGCCTGTGTTTTTGTAAAACTGCAACAACGACAACTGCATAATGTCAGGGTGAGTCTGTGGTTCGGGTTTTATTTCATGGGTATTATCCAGCCCGACCACTACATTCTACTCACAGACATTCTGCCAAACTGGGCAAGATGACACTACCTCCTGCAATTGCACTTATGGGTGCTATTGGATGTAAAGTGCAAAATGAAAATAATGTGGTAAAAATCTTTGAGGTTATATAGGAAACCTTTAAAAACCTTTGTCAACCGTGGTAATTCTTGTAAACAACACACAGTAACACGACTGTTCTTACTGAGTCAACTCTCTTTTCATTAATTTGCTGAGGAAACCGATCAGCATGTAGCAAAATCTAGGATAAATAAATCAGTGGCTTCATGCATGGATCTGTGTGTGTGGGTTCAGAGAGTAGTGTTGTGTGCCAATAAAAGCATACATGCACACAATGCACACACAACAGGGTAATTAGATTCATGTTTTAGTACAGGCTTTTTCGTCTGGGACCTCAGAGTCCATTTAACACTGGAAATAGCTGCAGGTTAGGAAGCTAAAACACTGGCATGTATATGTGCGTGTGTGTGTATGTGTGTGTGTGAGTGCCACCACGCACATCAGCGTTTTAGAGTAGTAGGTTTTTGTAGGTTTTGCCCCCCAGTCTAATTGAGTTTTCAAGGAGTTCTTATCCTTTAAGAGAATAGTGCAGTGTGTGTGTGTGTGTGTGTGTGTGTGTGTGTGTGTGTGTGTGTGTGTTTGGCAGGGCAGAAGGTTACATGCATCTTTTGTGTTTATGCTTTATGTGTTTCTGTACATACACATGGTGGTGTTTTCCACTTTGGTACATATTTTATTCACTTTATATATATATTTTTTATTATTTGGTCCAAATATTAACTAAATCACATTGCAACAATTATCTAAACAGTGTATAGTAAATTATATTGTAATTGCACGGGAGACTTTAGTGACATAAAATAATGCAGTAAAACTGCACCAAAATTGTATTTATTAGGGAGGGGTCACAGTTTACAAATAGTCTCTAAGTGAAAAAATAAACAAATTATTCAACCATCATTTTGTGTGAAAATAATATTTTCCATTGCTACTTCTAGGACCGGTACGCTGTAATTACTACCAGAAGGGGGCAGTATAGCGCATTAAATGCTGTTTGCCAACTGCCATTAAAAAAGGACAAGAAGAAGCATCAAAAGAGAAATGAAAAGTTAATATTTCAAATAATGTAGCCTATTGTTCACATTACAAACCTACAGTGAAGAAGTGCGGCAGTTCGTAGTTTGTAATAGTAGCTTGTCTGATGATCCAGCAGAGGGAGCTCTAAAACGTAACCATCAGAATAATGTATGGCAACACCCATAGTGTTGAGTGTGATTTGAGTTGTTCCCAGTGAATCTGAAACAGTATTTTTGCTTGAAAATGTCTTCTTTATTGTTTATTTCCTTTAATAACAGCACTTTTCATCTCCCTCCCTTCATTTGCTCCTTATTTATCTGTTTCTCTCTCCAGGGCGCTGTTTGACTCAAGAACTGTGAAATGCTTTAGATATCTCATCTGCTGTTTAGGTACACATGTTTACTCAACATGCATACACTCACACACAATAACAGGCACTATTAAAATGATGTAGCAGCTTGTTGTAGCCTGGGTTTTATTTGGTGCAGATCTTGGAAAGATTCATGTGTTTAGTGTTCAGTGCTTGTGTGTGAGAGAGAGGACGTTCTCTCTGGATGTTACTGTTTGTATGACCTGGCCACAGGCACCTGCCATACTGGAAACAAAGTGTGTGTGTGTGTGTGTGCGTGTCTGTGTGTGTTTGTGTGTGTCAACTTGAAAGGTCATCATCTACCCTCGATTATTTTACAGCCAAACTCCCCTCCAACTGTTAGTATCAGAGTGTGGCCTCTTTTCACAGCAACTGACATTGAACTAGACTCCACCGACTCAAAAAGCTTTTCATATAAACAGTTTATGCTACCAGTGGAGAGCAGTGTACTGCTTGTGTACGTCTCACATGTTGTAGTTCCATTGAAGGCCTCTATCATTTTGAAGTGGGTGTGTGTAAAGCTCTTCATCTGTAAATTGATGGTGATTGGAGATGGTTTCTTTAGTCTGCTGAAGAGAAATGTTGATTGGCTTGACATTTATCATGGTTTGACAGCATTGACAGTGTTTATAATTGTATTGCCTACTATTACTGTTTTAATATCTTTTTATCAACAGATTCAGATATCAACCACTAGGAGGCATAACAAAAATAAACGTGAGTCCAATATCCACTGTCCTTTTAGCTCTGTTTTGGTCTCCACCAACTCCGGAGGGACATATGCAACACAGTGCAGCACTGTGTTCACCAGCAAGTATATCTTTGTCTTCTTTTGGCAGGTCATGTAGAAAGGATTTATTGGAGCTTTTTAGGTAAAAATAGCTTCCTTCTGCTGTGTTATTAGTTGTGAGCTGTAAATACCAAACAATGAGCTAAACGATTCATTAATGCTCCATTGGGTTGAGAGCAACCACCGAGTTTGGTGATGTTCTCCCTGTTGGTTTTGTCACTGACGTCTTTAACAGAACAGGCAGTAATTTGATCTGATGTAATGAAACTAATATTGATAAGTTCTGTCTACAGTTTGAACCTAAATTGTACATATATATAAAATGAGTACAAGAAAACTGCATATTGCACCTTTGATTTGTGCAGTGATTTGCTACTGATGTTTGAGCATTAGCTTCTATCTCATCCCGACGTGGCTGATATGCAAATGCTACACATGAAAAGTTTAAGATATTAATATACAGAAATGACTTAAAAAAAAAGAAGCAGTGTCTTGCAGTGTCTCATATGGTGGGGGTGAAACAGTAACCAACAAGTCCATGCACGGTCTCATTTATAATTTACATGCCCATGACATAATGTAGTGTAAAAACTACTTTAAGCAGCACCTTTAAAATGCTAATTAGGTCACACATGCTTGAAACATGTATAGTAATAAGAAATGCTGCTCAAATGATGAAATATCTCTTTTCCTCTTCTTCCACTCGACACCTTTTATCTTAGAAGAGCAAAATCAGCCCTGACATTTTCCAGGGTGATTCATTACCATGCTGGTATAATCTGATTTTATCCAATCACAGTATTTTCTAATCTCCTCTTAATTCAAGCTCCAATTTGCTCACATTAAAGCAAACACGCATTCTTTCAGCTTGACGAGAAACATATTAACTAACCAATGTCTACACCACTGTTGGGTATTGATCAACAGCACTAAATTAATCTGATTAATTAGGCTGCCATGGCAACCCGGAGGAATGGTCAGCAAATCGCTGGAGCTTTTTAGACACACATGTGTGAGTAATTGGAGTTGGTTTAGATACTGCTCAGCCTGCAAATATCAAACACACACGCACACAGTTTCTTTCATTCAGACATAAAATAAAACGCTAGCTGTTAAAGTCAGGCCATTTGTGTTTTGTCTTTTTGCCTGTGCTGTGTGGATTTGGGGCCAGTGCGATGTCAGATTGATGTGTGTCCATGGCCAGAGAAACAAAAGCAGCCTCAAAACAGCATAAACATGAAAAAACACCTTGCCCAAAACAATAGTGACATCACAAATACTGCACAAACTGGAATGACCCTCAGTAGAGTGAAAACCTCGAAGTGTGAATGGAGGGAAGAATAATATTATCAGACTGGTTGTTGCTTTAGCTCTTGTTGTTGTATTACAAGTTAAAGAAGCCTGGATGAAAGAAAAGGAAAGCAGGAACCAGGCGAGAAAATGAGGTGGAATAAATAAAAGTATATTCTGACATTTCATGTTGATGCAAAATAAAATACTAATAAACTTTTTCAAGGTCAAATGAGCCCAAATGGAGCTATAAAAAGAAGTACAAATGTATAGGACACGAAATTGATTGCAAAAATAGTTTTGAATCATCCAAAATAACTCTATTCAATAAGCTGAACGAGAGAATTTGAGAAGCACTTTTGAATGGTTGGACATAAATGCAAAGTGATAATTGAAGTTGAAGTACACATGATACTCACTATTCCCTTCTCTCCCCTCATTACGGCACCATGACCACACATTGTACTGCACAGTTATGTGGTTTCTCTCAGCATGATGCCTCTAATTAAAATGTCTCTGTCTTTACCAGAATTACAATCATCACAATCTTGTTGCATGTAAGGGATTAGTGTGTGTGTACTCTATGCTTATATTTCAGGACCTGGAGTCAGTAGGCCTACTAAATACTGTACATGTACTGTACATGTGTGTATGTATATATATATGTTTTATATGTGTTTTGCAATATATATATATCAATGCAACAGGTTTTCATCGCTGTACTAATTTCTCCTGTTTTACTGGCATTAGAGAGGTCGCTCCCCAAAAGTTTCACTGGAAGTGATGGTGGAAAAAAACATTTTTTTTTATATAAAATTCTTGCCAATTGGTGGAGATAATGTCTTTGATTGATCAGGGAGGCCAGTGATGTTCACAAGAGGAATTATAACAGCAAGAAAAACCTTTTTATAAAGTTGTGACATCATGAATACATGTATTCCTGGTCTCATGGCAGTGATTTGGAATAGGATTGCTTCATTAGGGAAATGTTTTAGACCTGTGGTGAAGCCTGTTTGGTACATGTGAGCCTTGATTGACTGTTTCATTTTTTTCATTCTTTAAAAGAGTCATTCCTTAAAACATTTCTCGTCTTGTCAAAACCAGCTTTTCATACAGTTTTCAATTTCACTCTCAGTGGCTCCTCGACATTATTGTAACATCAAAGCACAGTTTTGGCAGAAAAAAAACGCTTTACAGGTACAGCTTTAATGGATTTTAGAGCTCTTTTTCTTCCCCTTTGCGATTTCCTTTTCAAGCAACAGAGGTAGCGGAGCGCAGCAAGATTTCTTGTCGCTGTAAAATGAAATGTCATACTGCAGCATCAAAAGAGGGTTTGGACATTGAAACCATCCACGCAATTTTAGGAAAGTCCAGAAATCTGAAAGAAACACAGTGTGACAGACTCACCGCTCAGGTATAGGAAGAGATTAAAATAGTAATCTTGTTCGCTGTTGAAAAGCTGAGTGAGCGAACACACACACGCACACAGAGGAAACACAGGAATAATGACATGACATCGCACATATGACAGTGAAACAAGAAAAACAAAACATGTGGATCCAGCTAACTCATATATGTGGCTCACACATGCACATACCTACAAACAATTTAATTTCAGCTATACATAGTAGACCATGCACATGCCAGTCATACACACAGGTGATCAACCACAGCAGTGTTTTGGAAATGCAGCCTCCAGCCATGAGAAGTCAGACAGCAGAAACACTGTGAACTGATCTTAACCTCCTGCCACAGAGAAAACCAAAAACATTGAAAGCTGTGACTGTTTCTCCTGCTGAGAGAGAGAGAGCGAGAGAGAGAAAGATGAAAGTCTGGGAGAACAGAGGAACGGAAGGAAAGCAGGAGAGAATCAGAAAGAGAGTGAAAGGTGTGAAGACATTGATTGAGGGAAACAAATGTAGAGGAAGGCAGAAGGAGAGACAGTAAAAGAGCCTGAGGGGGTAGGTGTTCCTTTGGTGTCAGGTTGTGCACATGCACACTGTACACACAGTCACATACACACACACACTCACATGTACACATCAGTCCACTTAAACACACATTCTTTGCAAAACCTAAGGTCATTTTGACACCCGGCGAGGTGTGATTCTGGCATATAAATCTTGTGCAGAGAAAAGAGATGGAAATATTAAGGTCAAATTTGTCTCTGTCTGAGAGAGAGAGAGAGAGAGAGAGAGAGAGAGAGAGAGAGAGAGAGAGAGAGATGTACAGTACATGTAGGTGACGTGACTTGAGAGATGAATCAAGACTTCCAGTATGTCAGAAAGAGGGAGATTAAGGAAAACAGGGATAATATTAAAAGTTGACATATTATGCCTGTCCTTGTTTTCTGTCATTACATTGTCAGATGTTCATATTAAACATAGCCAAAGTTTCACATAATGAGGTAAACATATGTTATATGTGTGTGCAGCGTGTGACGGCTGCGTCACCGATCTGCTGCATGTCACACGGGTCTGTTGTTCACACCGGTGGCGTTTCTGCTGCAGAGCTGCTACATGAGGTTTCTGGAAGGATTACTGTGTTTACTCGAACAAAAGTACGGCTAAGTACACAACTCAATGCCAGGACCATACAGTATGAAGCTGTGCATCTTGCAGCCCTACAATAACTAAAAAACCTTTCACCAATTAATAGTTTCAGTCAAGAGAAAAGCAAAGTGCTTTTACTTTGAAACGGGTACAGGAAGTGTTTATATTGATGACATATCGGTGAAAGATCTTTTTCCCTGTTTGTTTGGCTGCTGACTGAACAGTACGCAGACTAAATAGGCGAGAACCCGACTCTCTAGAGGAAATGCGCGTCGCAGCTGTGTCTCATGTGGGCGGCGTGGCCGCTCTGATCTGGTTCTGAAATGAAAAGAAAGATGTTCCGCAATGCACACGTGCCACTCACACATTCAGTGTGGCCCGGGCTCAGGCATCGGACTCTAAACATTTGATTTTTTCTATTTTGCATCCAGCTCATCACGTATTTCTTCATTCATTTTTTTTCTAAGATGAGCAGAGAATCAACGGATGAAGGCGGGTGGAGTCACAGGCCATCTGCAAAGATGTTACAGTGCCAAGTCCAACTTCCACTTTACAACCTCCCATCTACAGTTCTAGTTTCAAAGTGGCCCTTCTTTAAAAAAGTCACCTGAAGTGGTTTTACTTGAGCTGAAGGCAAAATGGAAAATTATTCAGATAAATCACTTGGAGGAAAATGACGTTTTCTTCTGGCCTTGTTCAACATAAGCAACACAGATCTACAATGTCTGTAAAGTCTCAGAGTAGGTCATGAACCCACACCACCCACTAAATGCAATTTACATTTTTTTTCTTGTGTGTTAATCAATTTACCCAAGCTGAAGGAATAATAATCACCTTCAATAGCACCGGTTCAAAAAAGCTCCATTCATGTATTTCTTTTTTTACTCCAAATCACTCCGAGGACCCATAATTCAACACAGGATTTATTTTGATATGAAATGTCATTATTAAGGGAAACATTCAAAAGGGCAGCCTCACCGCCCACTACGTCAGTTTAGCTTGTGTATCCCTGAGGCTAAATGAGACTGTCAAGCTGGAAGCAGATTGTGGCCACATATTGTTGGAGTTAAGAGGCCAACAGACACGGATGATGAGGGAGGTGGTGCGTAGCAGCAAGTGAAGGGGGAGAAATCATAGCCAAAGGGCTGGAAACGCAATATTTCAAATGAGTGGCAATATGGCATTTTTACATTTAAAGCAGTTCATCTCTGCTTCCGGCACTTTGTTAAACAAGTTAATGATAAATTAGTAAGTTAATATTGTTGTTCCCCGAGTGTACACATGGACTAATTTTCTGGGGAAATTTTACATTAAAATCAGTAGAGTCATGATTATACAACAGAAATAATATTTCTTGCTGTTTTGACATGTGTTTGTAAAATCTTCACACATCCATTAGTTGCTGAATACACCAGTCTGTTCAGGGACGGACTGGGACTCTAAACCAGCCCTGGACTCTGACCCAGCCCAGCCCCTGGCAGCAGTGTCCTGATGCCTTAGTCTTATGATATTATCCAGGATCTCACAATTTCACTTATTATGGTGGGCTGTTGTGTTTACAGCACCTTATACAGTATCATATATTCCATGCATTTTTTTCTTAATATTACTAATCCGATTACATTTTGTTGAGATGATCTATCTCAAGGTATCATTAGAAATGACTTAGTTTTCTATTTTGGTACCTTACTTAAGTTAACTTTAACTGAAAGTTAATGTTTGTGCCATTTTCAACAGTGCATGCAATTCACAGCAGAATAGACAGTTGGAATTATCTTTCATTGTGGTTTTAAGCACTCCTGCATTTTTGTTGACTGAATCCTTTCATTAGTTCATTTATTAGTTTCAGGGTTTTATTTTGAAATATTTGAAGGGAGCAGAAGTTGCACGGCTTCATACTCTATAGTACTGGTATTTATTTGAGTTCACTGGACTACTTTTAAATAAAGTAAGTACAGTAGTTATATTTATGATCATTTTCAAGGCAAACCCTATGTAAAAACATAGAACTGGCAGTAGCAGAACATATTGTTGATGTGAGAAGCTAAATATTGTGCATTGAACAGATGCTGTAAACATGAATAGATTGTATTGAAAATATATTAATGTGAATGTTGTGCATTGAATTGATAAAGTTGAATTTTTTTTTCTTTTTGTGTATTTATGCTCCTGCATTGAGACTGTTTTAACAGAAATTGCAAAAAATGATGAATATGACCCTCCTAAGTGGGTTTTTTGGAAGATATCGGGGGGGTAGATCTCTGATTAAATTTAATTTAAAAACTGATCTTGGGCTTGAAAAGGTTGCTTACCACTGATTAAGGGTGACGATAAATTTAATCCAATACTTTTCATTAAGTTATATTGAGGGCAATGTTGCCATACAAAACAAAGACTCTGCATGAAAGTAAAAGATTGAACACAAGCTTATATGCATATGTATGTTTTAGGTTCCAAAAATGTTTATTAACTAGTCATTTCATGTAGAGACCTTTCCCTTTGTTTCATTTAGCGTGAACTTATTACTTGGTCTTTTTTGCTGTGACTCCGTAGCTCTGTGTATGAGTGTTTAACATTGACTTTCTGTCAGTTCTTATCAGTATTTTCAGTCGAGAGTCACAGCCAGACTGGCAGACGCAGAGTTAAAAATGGAAGCTGTTTACACTAGTGTGCTTGAAGAAGGACTGTGTGTGTGTGTGTGTGTGTGTGTGTGTGTGTGTGTGTGTGTGTGTGTGTGTGTGTGTGTGTGTGTGTGTGTGTAGGAATGTATCTCCGGTATCAGTGTGAAGTACTCTCACAGCTGTTTCCACCTCTACAGCTCCATTAGAGCAGAGGGGAGGAATTAAACCTCTCTTGCATACAGTATATAGTCAGCATTGAGAGTGTAACTGAGTGTATAGGTCCTCAGTGGATGATAGAGCCATGCAATTACATGGCTGTGAGCCACTGCCACTGGCTGCTCTTATACTTTATCAATAACAGTGAAACCATTACATACCCTCAAACAAAAAATAAAGAGAAGCAGACAGAGCAACATGAGACCCAGACACGTCCATTTGGACTGATAATAGACTGTGGCTGACAGAATTGGCAAACAATACATGAAACTTTATACAGTATCACATTTCTAAATAATCAATGGAAAGACTTTAAGATCTTTTTTTAACAAACACGCTCAGACCAATCCCTGTATTAAAGCACAAGCTTGAATTCATATCATTTTTTAAGGTTTTTGTCTTATTTTTCTATGAACTTGGACCAGTACTCCTTGTGATACACAGCTGCAATAACTGCAATAACATACATTTAGTTGGGGACTGCATCTCTTCCATTCACTTCCGTTCAAAAACATTTACCCTCTGTCTTAAGCTCTGTCTCAAGTCTGCTTCAGAGGACGTACGTGGTCACGGAGGAGGCGGTCTTCATGGACTGTGTAGACCGTGAAGGCCGAACTGAGACGGTCCGGTCTTCAGAGGGTTTCCTGGATCAGCATCACCAGCTTGTCCCGCTCTTACTGCTGTTGCCCGGCAGCACAGTCGCAGTTGGACACGCCAGGAAAGTTTGAATGCCCCTTGTTTTTTTAACCTGTGTGCTGTTAGCTCTTCCGTTGAGTTGAAGCCTGATGAATCCTGGGATAGGTTGGCCAGTGAAGGATCCACCGGCGAGAGCTTTTATTTCTCGGGATGGAAGGACACATTTATCCGGTGCATTCAGGAGCTCCAAAATGAGTCCGCTGAAATGCAGCCCCTGAATTGAGACACAACTGTGGTATGTGTGGATAAGTGTGGAATGGGGGGTTTCCCATACGATGGCTGTGTGGTTGCTGTTAATGAGTGCGGTGGTGCCTATGGGGTGTCCCTCCAGTGGTGGTCATCGAATATACTTGGACAAATCCTGGTGTGCTGCCATAGACGTGGGCCAGTGGTTCATCTTCTTTTTTTTTCACTCTGAGTGCACATGAAAGCCTGCGTTGTTTTCTGGGACTGTGCCGCACTGCGGTTTACATGTGAATTCAACAATTTACTGAAAACAGAGAGTAGTTTGCAAATACATTTCTCTATCATTCATTGTGGTTTTTCTGCATGCAAACAGGATATGATACTTATCTCCACTGCAAGCAAATTCCTGTTGAATCTTGACCACGATGAAGTAATTTGTGAAATTTGTGGTCAAAGTGCACACAGCCAATTTGGATCCCTACTTTATTTCACCTAGGGAAGCCAAATGGTGAATGTGGAGGTAACTAAATTCATCTGCATTTAAAGATATTGTACCATCTCACACACACACACACACACACACACACACACACACACACACACACACACACACACACACACAATGCCGAAGCTCTTTGATAAATTGGCTGCATATGAATTTATGTGGGAGACAATACGTCTTTGTTTCACAGTATTCTGGCATAGAAACACACATACATACACACACGCACACCCACACACACACACACACACACACACACACAGAATGATTTGTCTACTGCCAGATTCACACTCAATGTTAATTTGTTACAGAAGGTATCGCAATCCTTCAAAGTTTAGAAGGGTGCAGGTGTCTGTTTGCGTGTCTGCTAATGGCACACTTGTGGTGTGTGTGTGTTTGAGAGACTCGCAGTTTGATGAACATGTTTCAAGACGACCTTTGCCCTTGAACTTTTGTCACACAGCCCATGTATGTGTGTGTGAGACTTCACTAAATTAAACATTTATTTGCATGTGTTATGTGGAGCTTCTCCTTGAAGGATAATTAGACGTCAAATATAATTCCATGTTAATCAGTCAGTGTGGTGGTGTAACTTCATCTTTACTGTTATGGTAATTTCATGGAAAGGCAGAAGGACATGTCAGTAATAAGATTTCTACATTTGTGCAAAGGAATGATCGTGTGTTCCACAAAACATAATCAGGAGAAACAGGATGTGCAGCAGAAAGAAGTGTGAAAGAAGTTAATCTGCTCAGCATGTTGAAACAGAGCCACGCTACTAATCGGTTCCAACAGTTGAAGCTACTTATTTCTTTTTTGTACTTTCTCTGTGTTAATGCAAACATTACACATCATTGATTACACATCATTGTGACTGGGATACGCAGCATAACCTGCAAAATGTCTGGATTAGGGTTAGTTCCTATACCCCAAGATACAAAGGAACAAAAGTGCAGGAGGCTTTTGATTTGGATGTAGTAGAGGTACATCATGGTTAGGTCACCAGTATATCACAGGGCCAGCAAACAGACATGAACAGCCATTGTCTCCAATTAATCAATGCATGTCCTTCGACTGTGGGAGGAAGCTGGAGTGTTCCAATCAGGGATTCAAACCAGGAACCTTCTTGCTCTGAGGTGACAGTGCTAACACTGCAGTGTTACTGTAGAAACAACATGGTCTGTCTGTATATCCACTTTGATGCAGGCTAAAATATGTTGATTGGATGGACTGGCATGGACGTTTGGAAAGACATGCATGGCCTTTAGAGAATGATGATTAGTGATTGCACCACCATTGGATTGGTATTTGGTATTTTCCATGAAACTATTGATTTCCATTAAACTTGGTTCAGTTAACTTGACATTTCATACAGCCCCGTCATCAGGTCAACACTTTAAGTTGACAGTTAATGAATGGGTTGGATAGATCCAGTACAGTCTCTTACCTGAGCTCTTACCAGTCTCTGATTTGAGCTGGAACAAGATACAACCAATGTTTTTCACAATAGTGAGGGCCCTATCGTGAAATAAAAAAGTTGCAACAAAAGTATATATATATATTTGTCTAAAAGGCTCCTCAAAATGACCTTTACAGAAAAAAATAAAAACCTTCTCCGGATGCCAAGAAGAGTTGAGCGGATAGTTCAAACAAGATGTTTTTCAAAAAGTTACTAATATCTCAAATAAGTACTTAAAAACTCAGTGTTTAGTTCCAACGTTCGTGTTGTCGACAAAAGTTATAAAAGTGACAAAATGATCCCTTCCAAGCTTTGTTTCGCCAAGAATGGAAGACTGCAGTTTGCCGAGGCTGACAATGGCAGCCGGCCGTGCTGCTGACGTTCTATATTTTTTCAGCAGCCAACTTTTGCTGTGAAAACATACACAAGAACACTTTTGGATCTGTGTGCGCGCACGTGCCTGTGTTTGTGTGTGTTTGGATGTCGATTCAAAGCCTTCTGTGACAGCATATTTGAGATGAATATGAATGATCCTGTGTGTGTTTGTTTGTGTTAATGTGTGTTTATGCTTGGATGACAATCAGCGGCATTGGAGTTTTTGAAGCCCACTCAATTCTGAACAAGCGGTATCTATATTAAGGTTTCTACCTGATGGCACACACACAATTTCAAATGTTTGTATAGACACACACAGACATGTGCGTTCAACATATAATGCTCCAAGACAGTAGTACATGTAGACAGGTGTTTGTACATGAACTATATGGGATCGGTCACACTTGGTCAGAGTAGAGCACGTCTAACAAGACAATGTAAGACTCCTATGAGGCGTGTGCATGTGTGTCTGTGTGTGATTGTGCCTGACGTGAAAGACAATGTTTGGCCTGCAGTCCGGCAAATCTCAGCCCTGGATCCACTTCACACTCACACTGGGAGTGAGAACAATTCTGCAAACACACTCCCACTCAAATGCGCATGCAGTACACGCATGCACACTAACACACTCACATGTGTCAGTGTGGGAGGAGAAGTTTGTCTTTGTTTTACCCGTTCTACGCTGTCTGCACATCCATGTTCTGTCACTCGAGTTTTACATCTATCTATTCTATGTTCTTTCATTAAGTTTGTCGTGTTCCTTGTTTTCCATTCAACTGTTTTCAAGCATTTGCTGCACGCCCAAGTGTTGGGATAACTTCACGTGAAATACAGCCAGTCTGTCAATGGATCATTGTTGTATGCACCATGGAAACTTTCTTTACGAACTGTTACAAACTCTTTGTGATAGTGCGCCCTCACTCCTGCCTTCCACCGGTGCTACAAAGCGGTTTCTGCACATATTGTTCTTCACAGTCCACCTTGTAATTTTCAGTGAGGCGAGCAGAATGAAATCATTTCTGTCAACTTTAAAAAAACACCTTTCCATAGCTTGTAAACCACTTTCCCGCTTCATGCTTTTTTTCTGTCTTGTTGTCATGAATGCCACGGTTTGGACAGTTGGATCTATTTTATGTGTGAAGAGCTCTGAAGGTAGAGATGCAGACTGGAACAAGGGCAGCATGTATAGTGCTGTTTGTAGTCCAGTGAAAGTTCAAGGACTGAGCCATTGTTCCCGATGTAAGACACCACATTGCAGCTAGTCATTGCAGGTACGGGCCACAGGAAGAGAGGGAAAGATACACTCAAAGGAAAAAGTTATTTTTGCCATAAGTATCGGTAATGCTGATTAGGCTTCAAATACATCACTGTTTTAAAAAACCCTTTGACATACAGTGTGACCAAATTTAATCAGAACTAAACCAAGTATTGAATATTTTTGCAGCACTCGCAGACCAAAACTATATTGAAAACTGAATTCGGCTTTCGGCTGTTACATTTGTCTGCCAAGCTCTGAACGATTAAATAAGGGTGCTGCGGGCATTTTCTCTCCCTGTAGGTGTGTGTGTGTGTGTGTGTGTGTGTGTGTGTGTGTGTGTGTGTGTATATCACACATGCACAGTGTACATGCAAGGATGTCAGTGTTGCTGCCGATGTGTAGCTGCCGATGTCCCGTGTGTGTGTGTGTGTGTGTGTGTGTGTGTGTGTGTATAGAGCTGTCTTTTCACTTGCAGACAGGTGCACCAATTACCTCTCCATCTCTCTTTCTCTTCTTCTATTTCTTTGTCTGTCTCTCTCTATCTTTTCCTGCCCGCTGCCCTCTGTTCATACCTGCTAATTATCAGTGTGTGTGTGTGTGTGTGTGTGTGTGTGTGTGTGTGTGTGTGTGTGTGTGTGTGTGACATCCTGTCTCCTACTGTGAAGCGACCTTACTGAGTCCAGCAGCAGCATTTTCACCATGCCCCCACCCCTACACACAACACACACACACACACACACACACACAACACACACACACACACACACACACACACACACACACACACGCCTACTGGACACATTAATTCTTCACCGCAGGATCGATGCTAGATGCTAATTAGGAAAAGCTATTTTCACAACCACCAGTGGCTTGAAGCTCACACTCTCCTGATGACAGCTAGCACACATATACCTGCATATTCCATTCAAATCAAACAAGAAAAACCCATTGATTCTGGGTCATATTAATGGCCTAAAATGGATTTACAGAGCCTTGGCAGAGTGTGTAAACCAGTGTTAATGGTTTTTTTGTACAAACTTTTTTGGTGCATTGAGGATCAAGGGTTTTAATAGTGTGTAGCTGTAAGGGTGAGGTCAAGTTGACACTGTGTAATGCCCCCTCCAGACAGAGAAACACCATCTGAATGTGCTAATTCTTTCAAAAGCAAAGATGGACAAACCAAACTAGTGCTGCTTGGCCATTTGATATATCCATCCATCCAGTACTGTAATTTATCCGGACCACAGTTTCATAATGAACCACATTTTATTTACACTTCTCATAATAACATTAGAGATTTCTAACTTGGTGTGTGCAGCGCTATTTGCTGTGAGCTCGATGTCCATAACATTTTTACCATCAACGCTGTCAGACCTCATAGTTTCAGCTGCAGTTGTAGCTCTCTCTGTCAGGCGAGAACTTATCTTTCACTCTTTAATCTGTGTACCTGTTACTCAATATCTCATCACATGCACCCCCCGTTACTGCCATAGATACATGTTGCTATTTGTCTGTCTATGTATGAACTTTGAATCCCTTTCACTGGAACATTTAAACTTGACATTCCTTCAGTTCTTTTTGCTTTAAAAACGGATCCCAAAGTATTTGATGTGCAGCCTAAACACAGCTTCTTTAATCCAATAACAACAATAACAAAAATAGATCTAAATACAAAAAAATATATAGCTTCACCTTAGCAAGACTAATTGATTAAAATGCACACTAATCAACAGCAGCAAGAATATTTACACTGAGTGAAAGAGCCAAATCAACAACACAACCAACAACCTATAAATAGAACTATGAGATGATTATCAAGTGTTATATTCTTTGCCAAGCTCCATGTGCCGTTTTTTCTTTTGTCCAAGCAAGCAAGACAAATCTCTCCTCATTTCTTGGTGCAGTCTTGTCTGTGACCAGCCCACCGACAAGTTCATCTACCCTGATCTTCCTTCATGTTCAGTCTTGAGGATTGTCCTACAGCTGGAGAGACTCTCTGTGCACAATGTGTGGCTCTCTGACATCACCAGCTCCCATCATAATCACTACATTCACTACCGGCCTCTGTCGTTTGAATTCAAACATGCGATTTGTATGTGGGTTCTGCTGTTTGCGACCCAGCTGCTTGTTAATTGGTGGTGCATTATGCTGGACTCATGTAGACCATAGGCTGTTTATAACCAGAATCATCTGGATCGCCCCCTGGTGGCTGGCTGCAATATAGTTCTTAGAACCGGCCTCCTCCATTTAAGTGGATGGGACATGGGCCAACCTATAAATTCAAAGTACATTTCAAATACATTTTTCCAAATATGGTTTCTGTCACTTTTGGTAGTTCTGATCACTTGGATGTATCTTCCATTGTTCATCTTCCTTCAAGTTTAGTTTGAATTTTTTATGGCAGTGAAGGTATCCGGGATATTTTGGCTTCATTTTACACAATGGAAGGAAGTTGAGAAGTGTCATGCATCTTTATATACAGTCTATGATTTAGACATATAGACCTAACAGCAATAATATATGTTTTGCAGTCTTTCACATTGTGTTTCTGAGTCACCTTAAATGCATGCAGTATATTAACTTTAGGTAAGTAGGCAGTCTGCCATATTGCAAGGTGATAGGATAAAAATATCAGCAGGTTTGTCAGTAAACTAGCTCCAGAAGTCAAAAATGTCCAGATTGTTCTCAAAAGTAGGCAGAGTCAAATAGAGAGGGGCAGTCAGTGTTTGGCAGCTAAATGTCAGTGGAAATATGCTTAATAACATCACACACACACACACACACACACACACACACACACACACACACACACACACACACGACTGAAATCATACCATCTCCTCTCACCTGCTTCATCTTCTCCTTCCATCTCAGAGCTGCCACCCTGTCCTTCTCATTAGATCATCTCTCTCTTTCTCTCTCTTTAAAGGTCAGAGTGAATAAGTGTGGTTGGTAAATAAGCGCAGGCATTAGACGGCTGCAAATAAATGCACCAGTTTGTATGTTTACTGCAAAAGGCATATGACGGAGACAAGGATGGAGGGAGAAAGAAAGATGGGTGGGGAGAGAGTGGGAGCAAAGTGGAGGAGAAGAGAATTGCGTTCATATTTTCTTGCAGACATGTAGACATACGGCAGATGGAGAGATGCTGTTATGGACTTCAACCACACTGAGTGCACACACACATTCTCACACACACACACACACACACACACACACACACACACAGATATACCCCCAGTCACAAAGAGATATGGCATTCAACAACCATTGTCTTTTATAAGCAGAATAAATCTATTTCATGGACTGGAGGGTGAGGCTGTTAGTTTGTCATCCAAATGTCAGCTGTTGGAATGCAACATGCAAATGGCTTCGATCAGGAAGGTGGATGGATGGATGTCGTTCGTCTGTCTGTGTTCTTATGAAGGATGTTTAATTTGTTTCCAAATCCTTTCGGACCCAGAGGGTGAAGATACAACTAGAGATGGTTAGTTACTGCAGGACACCGGGCCACGTGTTTACGTCAGACCCCTCTCAACCCAGAGCGGAGCAGGAGGGCGCCACAAATCAAATGCACAACAGTGGCGAGACACAGGACAGAAGCGGTCACAAATCAAACGAGCTCCATTGCGGGGAAAGAGGGTCAGCGCACGTTACAAATCAAGCCAGCCCCGGCGGCGGGATGGTGGGTGACACAAATCACGCCGACCCCATCTCATCTGCCGCTTGTCCGAGTACGGTAAAAAAAGAAAAAAAAAAAAAGGCTGTGGTTGCTGCTGACATTAAAAAGTCTGAATGAGAGGGAATGAATGACAATGAGAGATGACGGTAGCATGACTGTTGACACTAACAGAGAGGGAGAGAACAGAATATGATGAGCTCTCTACCCCCAGTGTGCGTAGGAGGGTATACTGTAGGTACGCACAAATGCACGCACTCACATGCCCGTGTGCACATTTGCTTCATTACTGCCACTGCAGACGTGTATGTCATGCTGTGTGTATGTGCCCGTATCAGTGTGTGCACCTGCATTACTATTTCTGTGTGTGGTTTGACTGTAATGGTATTCCGATTGGAAGGCAGCCATGGAGAACTGGTGACTTAACTGCCTGGTGAATCTCAACTCAACATGCTGTCGATTACTGGGGGAGAATGAAAGGCGAGGGGAGTGTTTGTTTATTTTTACACAAGGACTGAAATTCTTCCTCCTGGTTCACTCCGGCCGCCTCACCCGCGACAACCCCCTGCAACGACCCCGCGAGCGTGTTTGACTGTGTACTCACCTGTGAAATGTCTCCAATGTACCCAACAGCATGCTCGACAAGTTTCAGAGATAAGCTAAGGCCGTGGCTGGTGACCCCGTCCGACCAACCAACCTGGGCTGTTCAAATTCTCACATATTGGTAAAATCCTCTTTAGAAGGACAGAGGGATGCATACCGGTAGCAAACTCACTCCTCAAATTTTAACATTTTGTACAATATTGGAAGACAGATATAAAACTTGAAAGGCAAAGTCCCATCGGCCTTTTTCGTTCAAATATATACTCTCATGACGATGCCGAGTTAAATTCAGAAACCTTTCATACCAAGTTCAATTGGTGACCTCTGACTCAAAATGTTGTGCCTTTGGCCACTAATAGTTTATAGAAAGCTAAGCTAGCTTATAAACAGCATTGCCCCATCCAGTTTTATTGTAACTGTCCTCTGTTGGAGTATGAAGGAGGAGAAGGTACACTGTCTTGTGTTAAGTCAATGACATGAGACGGAACTGGATTTTAAAAACACGCAGTCATGACTGCCTCAAGCTAGCTTGTTAGCAGCATGTTAGTTTTGTATCTATTAGCTTGCAGGCTACAGTAGTTTACTAATTATCCCTGTGAGTACTCCCTTCACCACCGAGCTGTTAGCACCACCCTTTAAGAGACGGATGCATTTTATTGTAACTGGGCCTAAGGAGGACCAAAATAGCACCGTCGTAAATAAATGGAAGTGGAACGTTTTTAGATTGACAAGAATCTGATCCTCAGTCCAACAAAGTGACGACTGGCTGTGTGGACAAGGTTTTTTTTTTACTGGCTGAAGTTGTTAAACAATTGTAATTACATGCTGGCACACGCTGAGCCAACTTTCACTCTTGTTTCATCATTGCAGTGCCAAATGAACAAGAGGGCGGCCTTCTTTGACACAGTGCTAATTTCAGGCAGTAACTAACTTCAGGAGCCAGGTTACAGAAGGATGAGAGTGGCACCTCGCACATGAGCAGCTTGGCTTTTTCTGCAGGTTGTGACTCAAAATGAAGAATTTTCCCCAGTTCACCCTCGTAAATATTTAATGAAGTTGAAAGCTTATCAGTCAGTGTTAAACACAAGTGCTGAATTGACTTATTTTCCTGCACTTTGATTTTAGTTGAGGCTTTCTTGAACATTTGAGAGTTTTTTTCCCCAAAGCTCAGCTCATAAGTACGTGAGATCAGAGGCTAATATAAGTTGTAGCAGGGAAGTCAGTGATATTAATTCAATTTACCCATCTTTTTTTAAACATGTTTACTCATCAGTTTTGACTCAAAGACATCTTGTTACTCTACATTTATAAATATTTAATCTTATTAAAGTTATGCAAACTCTGGCTCTTGATCAACAACTGGTGTCTGTAACACATTGTGGAGCAGAATGTACTGTTACTGTTGAGGCTTGTTTGAGTTTGCTGTTTTGCACGATTAAATCAGATGTTTAGATTACACTTTAATTTGTAATAAGCTCTCAGCAGACTTGTGAAATGAAACTGCTATACTTAATGTTTGACCCACCCAAACACAAGTAGTGTGGCTTTGCACTTTTGAATTAATTTGAAATTGAATGTATCCAAACTTGCCAAAATAAACAAACATATACATAAATGATTGATGAATATTAATCCCAGTATTGAATTCTGGAACACTGGTATTCAGGCTACTTTGTGGAAGTGTGCTTGTCTTTGGCAACCAAGGACTCAAACAAGCCTTGAGGGAAACAATGCTCATTTCAGAAGATAGCAACAGGATGCTCTTACATGCAGTTTGCCAGTTATAATAACCAAAAAAGCTAAAAGGTTACTTGAGCTTTGTACATCTGAACACAGACACATTTAAGCCTTTTTCAGGCATAAACTTTCTGCGGAGTTTGCCTTTCGCACATGAACAACACACAGGGCATTGGAATACAGTACATGCATAAAAGCAGCTTTAGAGTACAGAGATCTGACAAATATTAAACAAAATCCTCCCGAACCCGCTGCGATTTCTCACTGTGTCATACCTGCCAATATCAGTATACATCACAGTGAGTGCACATGACTTGTTGTCGTGCTGTGACACCATATGAGATGTGGATAATTAGTGAATAAACAATAGTTAGAGAAATAGCAGTCTGTCATTCTATTACAGAGCCAAGTTACGTGAATGAAACCAACCAAGGTTTACTCACCACTGGTCTCCATTATGCACAAGAGATCAACTAGACAAAAGGACAGACACACAGGTGGACTGAAAATGACTTTTGAAGCACATGTACGGTAATGGAGATCTTCCATGAGGCTTTTTTTTTTTTTACCAGGAAATCCCCCCCAAAAATCGTCATTCATACATGCACTCATCCATCCATCCATCCATTTTCTATTCACTTGTCCTGGTCAGGGTCAGAGTAGTAAAACAGCAAGAAGAGCAGCTCAGACATCCCTTCACGCTATCAGCATCCTCCAGCTCCTCCTCTGTGTATCCAGTGGGGAAATGAGACACCCAGCATCCAGCGTGTCCCTGGTCCGCCCCAGGCTTTCTTCAGCTGGGTGAAACAGAGAACAGCAGCAGTGGCAGGATTTAAGAAGCTGGAACAAGCAAATGTTTGCTTTTGATGCCTTAATATTGAATGACTTTGACAACTAATTTAATCCTAATTTTCTCTTGCTCAGCTAATAGACTGGGTAATTGTTTCATCATTTTTTTTAAAGCCATCAGCTGTAAGAGGGAAATCCCACAATCTTTCCCATTTAAATGACTTTGTAGCTGCGTGTACAAGTCAACTTATCATTAGATTTATATTTTGTGTGAAAACCAAAATGAATGAAACAAAACACCATATGGCCTTTCCATTGCAAAGAGAAAACGTGATCTATAGTTGCACCATCAATGATCAAAACCATTTTTGCTGACTTGTTGTGGTTTTGATTTTTGTAAGACATAAAAATGAATATGGTTTTCAGTAATAATTTAAGTTTGATATGGTTCTCCCCAATACTCCTTGTTAAATATTCTTATAATTACATCTACTCCCTCCTCACCTTAACAAATCAACAATTTGTATTTTCACTTAGTTTAATGTGAGTAGCTCCTTTTTACCATTTATCATTTTAAGTCACAGATGAGTTCTGAGCCATGTAGCTTGAACCATCGCCTGCTGCTTTGCCTTTGTAACAATTTACCGTTACCTTTCTGAGGATCCTGAGGAAATACTGTTTCCTCTATATCTGTCAGGTTCGGGTGTTTTTTCTCCAAACAAGTTTCACTTCAGATGATGTAGGTGTAGGTTTTTGTCAGTGGTCCATATTTGCACATGTTCACCTTCACAATATCATTAGAACCTGTATGTATGCAAGGAAGAGATGCGGCAACAACCAATAGGGGCTCATAGTCTTGTAGAGAGAAGGAGAGAGAGAATGCCCAAAGTGGGTTTTCAACAGGAAGTGTCTGCTATGCAAAGGCTGGTTTTACACAGACATTGCTGTAAGTCTGTAGGATTCTTCTGCATCATAATAGATTCAAGGTCTCTGAGTCGAAATTATTCGCGATACCTGCAATCCCTGCAGCAAGCTCGGATAATAAATGTGCTGTAATTGTTGGTGTAAGATGACTAGCACAATATAAATGTGGTCATTATTCCTCAAGACACAGTTGTGATAGAGTTGAATTAGCATGCTCATTTCATCTCTCTGCATGTGCTTCATCTTGTTGTTTCCATCCCTGTCTGTCTTTGTCCCGCTCTACCTTCATCTCTTTCAATCTACCGCCGCTCCGCCTCTCTCCCGCCTCTTTCCCTCAGCCCCTCTCTCTCTCTCCTCCCTGCTGTTTGGTAAAGATGACTGAGTGTGAAGACATGATGGAATATTTCCTGTCATCATTATGAATTAGCCTCTGCGTGGACCCGCACGCACACACTGCTGCAAACGCATACGCACGCATGCATACATTCAGAGAGGCCCATGCATCATATCAAGGTCTCTTGAGTCAGTCTATCAGTGATGTCATTGATCTCAGTCGTCTATCAATGGGTAGACTGCCACACACTGCAACAGAGCCCAGCCAGGACATTTCACGAGAGGAGATAGGAGGGTGGGTGTCATTGTGTGGAAGAGAAAGAACTGAAAGCAGAACCAAATGTTAAAACAATAGCCACAACTAAACAAAGTTATTCTGCTGAGAGTCCATTACATAAAACAAGAGAAGAACAATCAATAAAAACATGAATTACAAATGGTAGAGAAATAATATTATAATAATATACATATTTATATAATATATAAACAGATTTATATAATATATTAACAGATAACATTACTTACATGTTTGTGTAGTACAGAATATTCAGTTTTTGTAGGTTATATTCATTTTAGCAACAAGAAAGAGCGAAAAGGTTGTACTTGGTGTACTGGTGTGTTATGTATAGTTAGGTATTGTTAAGTACATTTTAACTGAATGAATGAATGAACGAATAAATGCCTTTATTGTCTGAACAATGCAAAGCAACATATCATTGCAGTCCTCGCCTTCTATACACAGAAAATACAGTAGTCATACCAGAAACCTCAGAAAGGCTGCAGTTAATGTAAAGAACTTCAGGTGAATGGCAGTAGGCTCTCCCCCTCTCTCACACACACACTCACACATGTATGGCCATTTTCAAGGTAAACCCTCTGTAAAACATAGCACTGGAAGTAGCATCTCCAGAACCATGATTGAAACGCAGCCAGTTTGAACAACTGAAAACCGCGACACGCAGGAGAACCACAGCGCAACCGCAGCCGGTGTGGTCCTGGCGTAACACACATCCTTTCCTTTCATTTGTCCTTCATGTTTAGCAGATAAGATAAGATAAGATAAGATAAGATAAGATAAGATAAGATGATGAGTGTAAAGACAGGAAGAAATATATGCAGTGTGAGGATATTTACAGCGAATGGATTGCACATGAACCGTTGATATTGCACAGACAGGTGAATATAGCACAGTGAATATTGCACAGCTGAGACTAAAAGTGTTAAAGTGCAGTCCAAAATGGTGGTGGATGCCGAGCTGGTTGTACAGTCTTACTGCTGCAGGTGTCTGCGCTCCATCCACCAACAGTTCTTTGGTTTTACAAAGCTTTAGTTTTGAATCTAACTAAAATGTTTCATGATGCAGTTTTGTGAATCGGAGTATGATAGTGAATGGAATTATATTTCAAATTAATAATGCTCAAGTCTTTCAAGAGCATGCAGTCACTATTTATTTGAAATTTGTTTTTTTTATTTCGAATGCCAAATATAAACTTGGCGAGTAGCAGTTTGCATATCACAGCTCAACAACATGGCACATCATCCATAACAGAGCTTGAGCCTTCAAATGTGAACTTATCAGAATTACCATATTTCAATATGTTTGGACAAATACTCATCTGATATGAGTGGATTTTTGAATGTTTATCTGTAATTGATTTACGCTAATAAGGCAATCAGATAGTGCACACTGAGTCCATAGTTACAGATTTAATGAATCCACACACACACACACACACACACACACGCCACCACCAATCGATTGGTTAAAGAGTCGGTGAGACTAACTTTGGTTGAAAACAGCACTACTGGTGGATTTTTTCCACATTCCACGCACTGTTCTCAGCAGAATAAACAGTGAAAACTATCTTTCATCCCAGTTTTAATGCTCTGTCGATTATTTCTGAAGACATATCTTCATTATTTACAATACTTCCTGTACCCATTTTCAAAATGAAAGCAGTCCCGTGTTTGTGTTGACTGAATCCATTCATATGTTTTAAAAAAGTGTTTTTAATTTTGAAATATTTGCAGTAGCAGAAGATGCACAGCTTCATACTGTATAGTGCTGGTATTCATTTGAGTACATGGGACTACTTTTAAAATACAGTGATCATACCAGAAGCCTCCTGTGGGCTGTAGTTGTATGAAAAGTTCACAAAAAGAACTTCAGGTGATGGGCAGTGGTCTCTCTCTCTCTCTCTCTCTCTCTCTCTCTCTCTCTCTCTCTCAAAAACATAGCGGAGCAGTAGAGTTTTGTCTGAAATTCGTATCCGGGTTTCTGTGAGAAAACTTATCAACGAAGGAAATATGAATATAATTTGACAGATCATCTGCTGTTACACAGTGAAAATAGGAAAATGAAACTGCTGTAAATCGTTACCATTTCCTTGTTTTAATGAAGCAAGGCTGCTCACAGCATAACGTTAATACGTAAGTCATACGACACAACCCTGACAGTGAGAAGTAAACAGGATGTGAGTTGCCCAAAACGACACACACAGATGTGTTCCATCATCTTCCTGCTAGTGCTAAGTGTGCTATTTTCTGCATGACCTGCCAACTGCCTCTTTTCACACTCACACTGTCTTGCATCACACCAGCTGAATATTCTGGTGTCAAATATGCTCAGAGGATTTACTCACACTGTTGCATTGAGTAGGTTCCCTGACTCATCAATGGGCTATTCGTCTCTTGCTAGAAGGCATGTTGGAGTTTTTGACACTTTGGCATGCAATGCTACAGCCATTGGCTAGCATTCTAAACACACATTGCAGATATACTTTGCTGATCTCTCTTTCTTTTAGATCTTGGATACAAATAACAGCCTATGCACATAATTCTCTGTCTGAATTCTCTCAGTCTTGTAATCCATTTTATTTCTCCAATGTGGCAAGGAGGAAGAGCAGTTTCCCCTAACCAGAAGGACGGCAGTTTGATCCCAGACTCCCCCATTCTGCATCTCAAAGTGTCCTTGGGCAAGATCCTGAACCCCAGATTGATTTATGTTAGAGAAGGTGCTGCACATAGATGCACATAGAGTGGTCTTCAACCTTTTGGGTCCAGGGAAGTGTTCAGCAATAGCTTGTAGTTATTAGTGGAGTAAATTGTTATGCAGGTAATGTCTGACAAAATATGTTATTCCTTCTGTTAAAGGGGGACAGTTAAGTTTGAACTCAACTGAATCTTGAAACATAACAGGAGACATTAAAAAAAAACCTCCCATCAGTTGGTCATAAAGCACATTTTAAATGTCAGAGCTATAGATGGATGTTTCTGTAGAGGGGAAAAAAGAGAAAGAATGGACAGATCAGAAAATGGAAATGTGAGAGGAAGACAACTTGTAGGGTCAGCGGTTGTATGTCAGCTGTCAGAACAGATCTGTACACCTGTTTGGTAAACAGTGTGGTTGATAGAGGGGCTGTGATTCATGTGCCCGGACAGCAGAAATGAGGTGAACACTAATCTGCCTCGATCCTGGAGATCCAGAGCTGTCACACTTACGCTACGTCTATACGAGTTGGAATATTGAAAGAAACAAACGTGTAAAAGATACACTGTAGGTTAGCCGAATATGCAAATCACTTGCTGTGTCTGAAATCACTCAGTCCACTTTATGGTGAATTCGCAATTTTGTAGTGTTGTCCAAATGTTTAGTAAAAAATGGTATACACGTTTTAGTGCGCTTGTTGTTTCCCACAATGCATTGTGAAAAAAAAGTGGCGAACCAATGGTCACCAACCGAGCAATATATACCATCAAGCATTGTGCTCGCGGCCGAAAGACAAGAGGAGAGAGGGCAGAGGGAAGAACTGGGACTTAAACGTTTATTTTACATTTAAAGATGGCCATTCACCCTGTTTTCTTTACTTAAATGTATTAATACTAAGTGTAAAATTAACATTTAAAATTTACCGTGGGATTTTCCACTGGCTGGCATTCTTGTTGTTGTACTTCATAATCCTGTGACAATGGCGTAATTGAGTAGAAGTCTTTTTCTTTTGCTCATGAGCTCAAATAGTCCTCCACATAGAAGATCCTTCATAGTGAAGTAGGGGTTAGTGAATGAGTGGGTGATTTCGGGCACAGCCACTTCAATTCATAGGCTCAAATGGCTGTGCAGCAAAGTTGAAGGTGTTTCTCCAATGTAGCCCCGCCTCTCTACGGGCTTTAAAACCTTTGTCCTTTACCTCTGACCAAGTGAATGTTTGGTCGAGGACTGTTTCTAAATGGTTTTATAAAGTACATTTTGAATATGTATTCTGTAACTGACAGTGATATTTTAGTCAATGATATACTTCCATTTTTGTGTTGGAGATGTTTTCTTCTGTGTCTTGTTTTTCTTTAGTTGGTTAATGCAGGAAAAAAACAAAATATTTATCATTATCTTTTGACTGTAAAGTCTCACAGCGATTCAAATCATCTTTTATTATCATGACTAATGGCAAGGGATCTTTTGCTTCACTCAAACTATTTAGAAATCATATCACATTATTTGCATACATTTCCTAGCATACACTGTATTAAGTTTGTATGATATAAGCAGTTGTATGAGTAACACAGAATTCTTTCTGAACATAATTGAAACAGGGCAATCCACAGACCAAGAGGAAGACCCATTGCACCATGATTGAATGATTCACCTGAGCCATATATTGCGAGTCACACTGAGTTGAACAGTTCCTGGGCTCTGTACGGTCTGTGAGTCCTGGTACCAGCAGCTGTCTATAGGGGGTAAGACTGGACACAATGAATGATTTAGAAAGCTGAGAATATCTAATGTGAACTGCAAACAGATATGAGTTACTGTAAATTCCCAAAAGATGGCCTGAACCACACCGCTATTTCTACCTTAACCAGTTAATGTAAACTGAAAACCTTCTCAATGTTCTAAACTCAGTCCCAAAAACCTTATTTCCAGTTGTACAGCAAGAGTCCTGTCAGGTTCTTTACTGTTTTGTTTCCCTTCCATCCAGAACAATTTTACCATGAGTGAAACTCTATAATTGACCTGTCCTTTATTATTGACCTAACACTATTATTTGTTTTGGGTACTCCCCTATTATATCTAATCATTAAATTTCAGCATTTATATTATTACGTATGGTACACTATCTTAGATTTACAGAGGTAAAGACTTATAAGTAACGATAATGTAAAATATCTCTAAGTTACTCAAAGTATGTAAGAATAGGTAAAACATTTTGATAGCTAAGTTGAAATCTCATTGAAATTTGTTTCCTTCAAGTTTTCTGAGCTTGGTCTATGCAAACAGACGTCATTTAGGTTTATGTTATTCATTTTTTTATTTTTCTCAAGTTGAAGAACTGGATCGTCGACTGTGAGACAGACCTCACAGGCAACATCAGTAGCTGACCTCACTAATGCTCTTGTGGTTGAATGGGAGCAGAACCCCTGCAGCCAGTTTCAAACATCTGGAGCAAAGCCTTTTTAAAAGAGTGGAGGCTATTAATAGCAACATATCGATGCCCATGGTTTTGGAATAAAATGTAATTACACAACAGTAAAATATTCAGGTTAGTCACTGTTTTGTTTGCGTCTTCATATATGTTTAGCCAGCCAACAGTATGGTGCAACAGTATTGTAATTCCAATGGGAAATAGACCAGCAGCGCTTTGTCGGATGGAGGTCCTCAGGAGAATTATCAGTATCAGCTGGTCCATGGTGTAATTTGTTTGTCGGATGAGAAAGTTTGCAAATCCTTGAACAGAAACGCCAACTGTCTTCAGTTGGAGGCAGGGAGAAGCACATTGCCTGGTACCGTTTGACACAGGCAGTGCCAGTGAGGTTCCCACAAAAGGGCAACCAGCGCAAATTGATGGCAAGCCATTTCACCTCCCCATGAGTCAAGCACATGGTGGCTCTGAGCTTGTTTCCATGGGAACAGCCATGTCAAGGCATGCTGTCAAATGAAGGCAGCTCTGGTAATAAAGGGTTTGAGAATAGTTTCCACAAGGTTGTGGAGGGAAGTGAATCTATATAAAGTCAGATTTATCAGGAAGAGATTCAAATGTGGCAAAACACCAATGTGATTTTAATACCACCCATCATTTTACTGAATGATTGGCAAAAGTATTTTGGGGATGTAAACTGATGTCAATGTCTTGACAGTCCCAATGTACTCAATCATTTGAGAAGAGCTTTCAGGGAAGTCTATTATCATGAAAGCTGTAAATGTTGATGTACAGTGGAAATCCCAATGGCCGACACAGCAACACTACACAATATGCATCATCGTCACAATTCATAGAGTCAATGTATCGGAGTCTTAATATGCTACTTTTACCTTCTCTTAATGACACAACGTATTGCCTTGACTTTTGCAATCTTGTAATGCATTGTAGTTTTCCTCAGACAAGTGAAGCCATCCGCCTCATACCGACTTGTATTGAGCTGCTGAAATTTTGAGAAATACAATTTTCACACAAAGTACTCTAAAATAGAGATTATACTTTTCTTTTTGGCCGGAGGAAAAGGAGCGAGAAAAGTACTCAGACTCCGTTGAGGAAAACTCTAAATAAAGGGACACAGGAAGTTTTGATGATTCCTCTGGGTTGTGGATGACCTAAACTGACCAGGAGCTGTTGGATTTTAAATTGGAGCAGTGAGCGGCTGACATCCGTATTTTAAACTGACCCCGTACGTAGACTCAGTCTGGCACTCTAACATTTGGCTTGTTCTTTGATGGCTGCATCCATTGTATAACTATGGACCTTCGTACCTTTTTGATCTTTGGATGCCCACTGAGGAAATTAATTCTCGGTGAGTCAGACAAGTCAAGAGCATCTAATCTTTGCTGCAGAAATGGACCGAAGATGAATCACATGTCAAAAAGCCATATCTGTGTAACTGCATGTCCTGTTGCAGAGCTCATTCAATTGAGTCTTCAAACTTTCTTTTCTTTTTTTTTTTTAAAGAAATCTCATCTGACTGTTAACCAAGGTTGTCTAATGGTCTGGCCAGTATAATACAGTGGAATAAAAAAAGTAGTGAAGCCTTCTGAAAGATATGTATGAATTAAGTATCATGTATAAATCTGTATTAATGGTCAGATTTTCAATGAAGTTTCACATCTATTTCAACAAATAACACCCACAATATTATTATTAAAACATTTCCTAGGTTGGAAAAAGTATTTGAGCCTTCAAGGTTAATGAGATCAACAAAGGTTTAACCAGAAGTCTGGTCAAGAAAAGAAATCGTAGATGTGGTTCAGTGCTACTTTGTCACTCTGACATTTTGAGTTTTGTAATCACAAGAAGCATCTGTTGATAGGAACCTAGAAGAAAGAATGTAGATGTTAATAAGTCCAAAGTCAGACATATTGTAGATATATTGTCTGTGGTACTTCCCCTAGAAGTGGACACCCAGCTAAGATGACTATTCAAAGGCACACAATACAGAATGATCAATGGGAAAAGAAGCACAGGGTAGCGGCTAAAGGCTTAAAATAATTGTTAACATCTGGAATCCATCCATACACAAATCATTGTACTTTCACCTGGTGTATGGCAGGACAACTTTGAAAAGGTTGTAAAGTTTTAATGTTTGTTAGAGAGCATGTTGATACTCTACATCACTGCTGGAAAAGGTTTTGAGGACTACACAAACTCTGAAATGTTTCAGAGGGACTTGCAGAACTTCATATGGCATAAACAGGGTCACTGTAAATCACATTTGGGATTTCCAGTGGAGGGGAAATATAGTGAGGTAGGACTCCTCTGCTTCCTGCTGGCTTGGACAACCGAGTAAATACATTTCCAAATGTATCAAGGCATAATACAAGATGTCAGGGTGGCTGTTTGCCAGCTGAAGCTCAGTAGACGGTAATGTGTAAATTGGATATTTGAGTGATACACAAAGTGCTAGATATAGAAAACACTGTATGAGTGCGCATGTGAGGGTAACGTAAAGCACTTTGAGTGATTGTCAAAACTAGAAAAGAAAGTAAATGTAATGCGAAATGACTTCAAACAAGGACAACTTGTAGTGGCCCAGCCCTGAACCCAATAGCCATGCTGTGGTATGACCTCAAGAGGAACAGTCAGTGCCGACGTCCTCAGAACATGGCTGAGCTGAGCGTTGTGTTGGAAGAATTGTCCAAAACTTCTCCTCAATATTGTGCAGGTTTGATCAGCAGCCATTTAATTAAAACCAAGCGTTCACCGTGGATTTTTACTGGGTTTCCTCAGTTAAGACATTAACGATGATTACGGCTTGTGTGTCATTAGCTAAACCACTTTGTGTCTGTCTAAACTTGGACTTTAATGATGATCAAATCACATTTCATCACCAATTAACACAGAAAGCCAGGTCATTCCAAAGGGTTTAGGCTTTTTTTTATTACCCTGGCCACTGAATATAATAATTTATAAAAATGATTTAATTGAGGACAAAACTTTTCTTTAAAATACTAAAATAATCTCAGAGACAAGCCGCTGATATATATTTGACAGTGGCGGCTTGTGTTTTATGATGATAACTGAGTGGAGGTCTTTCCGTAGATGAGGCACCACAGGCAATGTCACACTCTCTCTAGTGACTATGACTGCAGTTGGTGGTTTTTTCACAAAGTTTGAAAGACTTCCCAAACAACACGTACTTCGAGGCTCCTCTATAATTAGGGTCACAAACGCTCTGTTGAACCATGTAATTTTTCAAGCGTTGTGTGACAGTTGTGGAGCGCTAGTTGTGAACTGCTCCCCTGTCCTTTGCCACCTATATAATATTTAATATTCACAACTACAGAGAGAGAGGACGACAACTAAGTAGTGGTATTACAAAGAGAGAGGCAGTGTCCTAAATGTTGTGTATTTCCAGGGTGTTTCCAGCACCTGAATGGTGAGTCACCCTGCACATTTTACACAGTATGTCACTAATACACAAGACTAGAGACACGGCTTTCACATGTTAGTGTCAAATAGAAGTATTGTCATCCTTTTCAGATATCAACTTCACAATATAAGAGGCTTTCAGAAGCGCATTGAACTTTGAATATTTGCGTGAAATTATTCGGAGGCTTTTTGAGGCAAGTGGGCGTTTTGATGATGTTCTCAACACGCGTCAGACGCAAAACTGAAAAAAACAAAAGGATACAAATCTCTCAGGATTGAGGTGGATCACACAAAGGAAAGATTGATGAAGATGTAAACGTAGAGATTCGAGAGCTTTTGGCACAAGTGCCGGTGCCAGTATCAATGTGCTGTACACAGAAACTGCCGCAGTGGAATTTATACATTACGTCCTGCCTCCTGCACGCTCTACCAAGATGCCACCCCTGACCCAAACGCTTAGAAGATGTTCCTGTTGTGGTGAAAGCATCTGACCATAAGAATCTTCTGCTTCATTGTCCATATTTGAGAGGGAAACTCTGGAGAAAGTTACTACTAGTGTACGTGGTAGTGAAGGATATGTAATTAGTGTTGAGCTTTAGTTGATGTGCACTAGTGGAAGTCTGCTTTTTTTTTGTGTGCGACAGCCTGAGAAGCCACAATTTGCTGCCAAACGTTGTCCTGCCAGCTCAGGATTCATCTCAGCTTGGTGCGAGTTTTTCTTCTCTTTCCTGTTGGTTATAGCAAAGTGACATTTGCATTCAGCTTTGGCAATACTGTGTCTCATAAACATACATAACAGGTGTTCTGTAGGCTGTGTTTGAATGGCTCGAGTCCACAGGGTTTTCCTCTGGGATTTGAGTCTTGTTGCATCCCGTCTCTTTCTGCAAACTGCTCGCTGCCTTTTTTCAAGCCTCAGGCAGAAATCTAAGAGCCCCGTACCATGTTTTAAAAAAAACCCCGCAAACAGATTCTTCTCTTCTCAAATGAATTAAACAGAACTATAGATGGACAGATAGATGACGAGTAAGATAGAATGATACGCAGATGAAGTAAAGCAGATACTGGGTTGTTTCATATTTGACAGAGGCATAATGCATTGAAGCATATATGCATAACCTTTAATACAAAACAAAGTTTTGGAAGAATTGATGAATAAACTGCTCAACACACAGAAAGTATGACAATGGCTATTTTTCAGATGCATGTAAAGCAATATTTTCTGCTTTAAAACAAATTATGGCACATGATTGTTACTATCATGTGGATGTGGATGGATGGATGTGTTGTGATGCATGTTTGGATATTCACAGTCTCAGTAGTTAACATGTTTATGTATTTACAAAGATAGTTCTTCTTGTTCATGTCCACAGTTGTTTTCTCTTTATAATTGGATTTCTCACCATAGTACCTACAATTGTTTCAACATAATGAATTGGAGGTTATGAACTGGAACTAATGAATCACTCAAACTGTTGCCCATAGAGATTGAAAACAAATCACATACAAATCCACTGTATAATTTCCAAATATGAAAATAATTATCTAAAACATCAAACATTAAATTAATTTGTATCTATCAACTGTCCCGTGTATCTTTTTTCTTTTCTTTGATAGCTTTATAAAAGATACTGGTTCTGCAGTTGACCACAGACACACAACTCAAAAGCAGGTTGAGAGATTAACCTTTTACAGTTTTGATTCTGATGTTTTCCTGCATCACCTCTGGTCAGAGAGTAACACAGGGGCCACAGTCCATCTCTCATCCACAAGCTCATCTAATCACACAATGACACACTATTCATATCGTCATCTTAAAGAGATAAAGACTTACTTACTAACAGCAACTTACAGTTTACACATGGAAACATGATGCTGTATAACATGATAACCACCTCTAAGTGGTTACTTACTCACTCCTCTGGTCTCAAGGCCTTTCTTTCTTTTTCTATTACCTCCTCCTATTCCCCGACACAGCGCTGTGTTTGCCATGAGGTGTTTATCTCAATGTTATAAATTGTCATGGCTTCTACAGCAAATTCCTTACTTGACATCAGGTTTTATTTTTAACCTCCGTACCTTTCCAAGATATCCCAGGGAATAATTCCTGGATGTTAACGAAAAACAAATCTGCCATATTTAAGACACTTGTATGTGGTGAGGAATATTTGACCATCCTCACACATTACTGTATATGCCGCTATATATTATGTATATAGTGTATATTACATTATATCTGTACAGGAGAAGAGTGGCTGTCTAATTCCACAGATACTCCTTTCTCTCTCTAAGCAGTACCCAAGGTTAGGTTATAGATAAAGGGCCAACCAACAGTACATTGTAGTGTCTACGCTGAGGGACTTTCATATCTAACTCAGAAGCCCCAGACAGAGAGGCACCGACTTCAACTCTCACCAACTTTAACTCTTTTCGTATATTTCACCAGTGGCAAGATGTAAGGACAATGTGATTTAGGAATGCATACTTTAGGGCTTAACTATCCAATAGGATGCGAACACCTACATGAAACATAGAGAGTGACAGAAATTCTAGCCATTCATGGATGTGATGTTAGAATGGGGGACGCAAGTAGAGGAAGATATATGGGGAAGCTGTGGGAGACATCTTCAGACTGGGGGGTGACAGTTACTCATGTTACTCTGTTGGCGTTTGTATATTGTTTCACCTTCTGGTCTCCTTGATGCATCAAGTCTACATTAAACTCTTCAGAATAAGACATCAGCTGCTGCCTGAGTTCTCCTTTCACCAGCTTCCACAAAACTTCCATTTGGTGCAGAACCAAATAAAAATCTCGATGTAGTAAAATTAAATGTGGTTTCTTAAGGTGATTGTTGGGCCTTGGTAAAGGTATGCACTCTATTGAGTGCCTTCCTCTCTTTATCAGCTGTTTGAGGGAGGCTTGTATTAAAAGTGCTGAACACTGAGAGGAAGTGTGGTAATTGTGGCTGAATGACATATCTGGCTGCGTACAGGGAGATGAACCTCTAACCCTCATGACGTTTTCCTCTTCTTTCTCAGCTCTTTAGTTTTCTGTCCAGAGCGATGACTTGTGTCAAAGTCCTGTCTGCGCTGTCTCTTTTGTCATTTATGACGCTTACTCGCATTGACTCCAGTGTGTCTGAGGGTGACTCTTATCCAGACTTCATGATGTCCTTACCAATGGATCACTATCAGTACACACATCATATCACAGCACACTGACACTTCAGCAACCGACCTTTCTGCTCGTCCATGTTAGATGCAGCATGTGTGCATGAATGGAGCCACATATACAGACATTACATGTAATCCCAGTGTAACCACGGTGTTATTGGCATTAAATGACACAATCCTCCTTGTTGCTTGTGATGCAAGACAACAAAAGAACCTGTGACTTGATAAACTGATAGGTCAAGCATGCAATATATATACAGCAACATTAATGCTGACACTAGCAAACAGGGTGAACAGTCATCTGCTTATATTTCGAAGTCAATAACTTAAATAAGCAGCTGTGGAGAAAAGTGGATAATAGTAAGATGACAGGCTGAAGGGGAAATCTGATGATGGACCACTTGATGACAGATGAGAAATGGCTCAAGAAATAATAGAGGTGTCACCATCATACATCAACCCACTGGTGACCGATCCCTTGGTATACCTAACTCATTACGGATATCTCTAACTAATAACATCAGTCATGGCTGCTTTCCAGATACGTGCTCCAGTTCCAGGATTGTGATGTTGTCACCGGCACGGCTTTCTCAGGCACCTAAATTTGACTGAGCCTCAGTTAATGTTGTTACGGATACGTATACGGATCATTTAGTTGGTTGACCAGATTCAGATACAGATAATGGTGTACTCACTCATCCCTAATAATCAATATTGTGAAGCCAATATGGGTGTCAGAGGAAAACTTGGGGACTACCAAAGTCAGTACTATACATGACAATCATGACTTACTCTAACCAATGGAAATTCAGCCAATAGTTGAGAGGAACATTGTCGTCCCAGAGCTCTTGTCTACAGCTGTGTCTCAATCAGCTTATAACATGTAAACCTGACCAATAGGGCCTCTCTCAATATCCCAGAAAGATGTCATATTGGTAAACATATTAGTGTTTAGTGTCCTGTGGCAAAGAATGGGTTTTTAAAGCGAATTATTTCAGCATAAAGGTTTAGTGGCTGATCTCGATGGATCCCCTCCCAGGAGATGGCCCTGCAGTACAGTATGAGTGTGACAGCCCTCTTGATTTCCTGTTTGGGACGTCTTTCCCTCCCAGGGAACAGGAAGTGCCTCGTTATCCCCTGTCTGCTGCTCCCCAGCTATATAAGCTGTTGGTTTCAGCTGCTTTCTGTCTCTCTCTTCCTGGCTGTATGGTTTGTTGTTTGGGTTAGGATTGTCTTGGGTTATTTCCCTTGTTCATTACACTTCACCATGCACTCCCTCTGACTCAACATACCCTACTGATGATGTTACTAATTTACATACTTCACTTTAATTTCTGTTCAATAAATCTTGAGTTAATAGTCATTTGTTGTCCTCTCCTCTTTGTCCTCCCTTGAACCGGGCTGTGACCTGAGGCACGTCTGTGTTTACTTAGAAGACAAATTGCTCCATCTTTAATGGCAGCAAGGCTAAAACATCTTTTTTCCTTCTTTCTCACTGAATATTGAAGACTGGCAGTAGCAGCTAAAATGTTTTGTCTGAAGTTTCATATAGGCACAAAAGGTTATTGTTAATAGTTCAGCCAGATGATCGGCAGAAAGAGCAGATATGTAACACAAGTGGCACTTTCTTTCTTCCTCCTTCAATTCATTGCACAGTTTGCCCTTGTGATATGGAAATGATTCAGACCCAACAGTCGTCTGAGGTGGATTATTACCTTTTATTAATTTTTACCATAGGACTTCCCTCTTTGCCTTTCATATTTATCAAATCCCTGATGAAAATGCAGTTGATAATAAGAAATAAATTATGTATATGTTTTTCTTTAATTTTCCTGAGAGGATGAGACTGAGTGCACTGCCAGGCTGTGCAAACTTAATCCGTCTGAGGTCATTTTATTCCTGAGGTTGAAAGTTGTCTTACTCCTCCTTATGTTGCAAAATGTAGAGTAAACAGGGAATTTGATCTCTTTTAGCCTCATGCACCAATTTCAAATAATAAAAAGTTGTTGGACCATATTTCATCTAATATGGATGTGTAAAGGAAATACTTTCCACACCAGGGAATTCAGTTAGAATAGAAAATTTAAGCTCCAGGCTTTTTTTAACCTCTAGAACTGTAGAATTGTAAAAGGCCATAGTAGCATGTTGGCCATCATGACGCTAAAACTCACGTTTACCATTTCATGACCAATGTTGAATCGGATGAAATGTGCACAAAATGATTAATCAGACTTGTGAACACAAGCTCACATGCTGCCCTATCTTACAAGTGCAACCAAAGTGACATGAGTTGTCAGCTTCTCATCCAGCAACCACAATGTTTATATTGCAAATATACATCTGAGGGCCCATTGGTGCACATTCGTCTTAAAAAGAGGTGTGGTCAGGCACATTATTGGCTGTCTTGTGTCAGTGGAAAAGGATTGACCTGGTCTGAAGTCAGTGACAGGGTATTCAAAAAGTGTATTATGACATGCCATACCTGTGCCATGCCATAGAGGATGTGTTAAAATCCTGGAAATAGAACCCCATAAAGTTAATGACTGACCAGGTTGCAACCGATCATTATTTAAGTCTTGTGCTGTTAAAAGCTGGTGATTCATGATTCAGATGGCATCTCATAAAAATTAGCAAACCAGAAAAAAGCAATGTATGATGAAGAGCTTAAATGAGAAAATAAAACTGACTTGCATCCAAAAGCACATTTTCTTTATTGCCTCTTGGTTTGAGTTTCTAACTTCAGCAAGCTTCTCCACACAGCTTGCCAGAAAGTCATCCATCTTCAGCAGTACACTTATTCAATTAAATGATCTACAAACTATTTTAATCTTAATTGTTAGAGTCTTTGACTGAATGGCTCAGAGCTGATCTTCACAGTTTTCCTGGCAGAATAGAACTGGCACCATAGCTGACCATATAAGAAGCAGCACAGCCACGTCACACAGAACCACTGTTGGGCAATGACACATTATTTAATAATACTTTGATATAATAATAATATCGTGATTTATTTTTCAGTAACAAGTTGAATAAGGGATTAAAATTGAAATTCAGTGATTAAATTATGGTTACTAATCCAATTAATGCTTCATTACTTTAAGATTTTGTTTGTGGGTGTGTTTGTTGTCGGTGGGATACTGATGGAGGGTTTACGCCAGGATCGTCATTTTGAATATACGTCATTGAGGCTGGAGGTGCAGGATGTTCTTCACCAAGCATTTTTCTCTCCCACGCTCGTCTGAAAGAAGTGATGTGCTTCTCTTTAATCAGTCCTGCGGTTTACACAGGCTGAGTAACAGCTTGAATTCTACTTTGTGAGTGTGACCCGTAGTGTTGTTTTATGCTTCAAGGCTTGTTTTCTTTCATTTTACACGTGTAGCTGCAGTGAATATGTGTTTGACAGAACACGGGAGATCTACACTCAGTGCAGTGCCTGAATGCATCCTCACAGAGGAAGATGCTCCTCTGTTAACATGATGCTTCGCCTAGAGCTGTCTGATTTACTTGTTGTCTCTCCTCAGCTGCTTGCTGACATTAGCCACTGGTTTGCCTCATCTCTGAGTCGAGTACGTCATGTTTTACTCTGTGAATCAGCAACACAGCATTCGACTGTCAACAGAAGTGCCTTTGTGATCTCACTGATCAACTTTGCTCTTCTTCACTGGAAAGGTCAAGTCTGCCACGCAGACTGTCTATGGCCAGAGGAGTCTGTTGATATATATATAGATATATATATATATCTATATATATATTGGATTTGTCCCAGGCAAACAGTTAATGGATAGAAAGCAGACATCTGCAACATCACAAGGGACACAACTCACTGCTGGACACTGAATAGCATAGATGTGATGAATGGAGTGTTCCGAATGGAGAAAGTTGTGTGTAAGCTTACATTCAGGTTTTTGTTCAGCGTTGGAGGGTTTGTGAACATGCACAACTTCACTGTGAGGACGGGGGTGGATCCAGGGGCTAACCTATGTGCTAAGGGTCATCTATTAAACCAAAACACTTCAAATGAATGTAACATGAATGGAGTGTTTAAAATGCTTTTTTTGGTGTAGCTCTGATGGTTAACAAAAATATCAAAATAAGTTTGCCTGACAATTTGTCAAGAAATTAAAAAAGAGACATTATTCCTTTTCAGTTTTATCTCCGTCGAGTGTATTGCATGGATTTGTATGTGTGTAAACGTTCTGCAAATTTCAAAAGTCCAAAGTCTATGGTAAATGGAACTCCTCTCGCCCACAGAAAACACAAATTAGAATGTGCCATTTTTAAGGTAATAAAAGAGTAAAATCCCAAAATTAATCTGAATACATAGGTAGCTATGAATATGAATATAAATAATTGACTTTCTTTTCTGTTAAATTATTTTACATGGAGGCCATGAGTTCAGACAGTACAGCTATTACTGTTCTAAACAAGTCACAATTTGAGATGTAGGGCTTTCCAACCTCTGCTAAAAAACCAACCATGTCAGCTCCTCTATGATCTATTGTAACCTACACAAGCTTTGATCAGTGTTGGAACAAGGAGTCAAGTCTTTTCATCTTCAAACATTATGTGAAGTATCTCTGTAAGGGTAACGTGTGATCTTAACTGAGCGACAAATCTGAAACATGTGTGAAGCAGAACGTTAGATAATTATGCAAATGATTCCCCCTCATACATGAGCCAATTATCCATCAGGCTGTGACCAGGGAAGATGCACGGATAAAAGAGGGGAAAGGAAATTGGAGAATTGACTGTATATAAAGATGACATCACAAATCCTTAAAAGTGAAGCCAAAATATATGTATTGCCCCCTGGTGGCTGGCTGCAGTACAAGTGATAAATGCTGCATATTCCATATTAGTGGACATGGACCATACTAAAAAGTCAAATAACATTAAAAATACATTTTTCAAGTGTCTGTTTCTGACAAGTTCATCTTTGATAAATTATCTGATACAATACAAATTTGGTGAATCGTCATAGTTGATCATAATGGTGGAGTGCATCACTTTTGTACAGACTTGGTCTCCAAATGCCTTCAAAATCACAATATGGTGGCACCGATATCCAAGATGGTTTAGCCTCATTTTTGACATGTTGTGGCTGAGAGAGAGGAGGAAAGGAAGCAAGGACGGTAGAATGATGGAGTGATGAGGGGGGTATCAGAGGGGAGATATAGAGTGACAGCTGGGGGATAAGGGATGTGTCAAAGAGTAATAAAAGAGTCATACGTGGAAAAGGGGATGCAAGGAGAATAGATAGAACAATGGTGGGCATTCAAGGCAGGAGAGGAGTAAGGACGGATCAGGAGAGTTGGCTAGAGACAAGGGAGTGAATGAAAGACCGATGAGGAGAGGAGGAAAATATAAATAAAAGAAGAGAGAGAGAATGATTTCTATTGTGGATTTCTGCTTGTTTGAAAAATAATATCGATGTGCTGACACCACACAGCCTCTGTATTAGCTTTCAATGAACCAACCTTGACACACGGACACACACAAATGTGTAGACATGACAACAGACACATCATCAGTGTAGTACATTTGTGTCTCTCTGCGAACCAATGATCGTAGTGTGTCTGTGTGTGTTTTGGAGTGACCCTAGAGGATGTGTTAGGGGTGAAAAATAGGTCAACCGGGAAGGTCAAACTGATCTCCATCGAGTGAATTACATAGTCCTGTGTCAGCATTTATATGCCACACACACACACACACACACACACACACAGGAGCACACAAGCGGAGGAGCACATGCAGTTTAAGTGTGGATGGTTGTGTTTAAAAAAGCTTTACTGTAACTGACTCATACAGTGTGTTTGGGTTTGTTTCAGCAGTGCTTCTCATTCTTTCCAGAATGATTGCATTCAGTTTGTAGCTCGTGAATTAAATTCCATAGTAAAACATTTGCTTTCAAATTTTTCCTCTACCTTTAGCCTCTCTTGCAGCAATGTTGTTCAGTTAGTCCTCCACTGTGGTCCAAACCAATATCTCAACAACCAGATGGATTGACATGAAACCTGGTACAGATTTGTATCATGCACACAGGATGAATATTCTGGTGGTATACTGACTCATAGACGGCCTGCTGTGTACAAAAGGACGACACGACGGCTCCTCATAAGTGAAGCCAAATTGTCTCGTGGTGGCTGGCTGCTGTTTAGGTCATAAACATTCTCCATGTTAAGAAATGGGACATGAACCAAACCAAATACACATCAAAAAGATTTTTCGCAAACATGGGTTTGGTAATTTGAGGTACTTACTTTTCACACTTTTTTATTTATGTTGGTTTTAATTGCTTATTTGATGCCTTTGAAAATGGGTTACACATCATGATTGGTCGAGCCCATGTATCGGTGGGTTCTCCATAACCCAGTTCAATCACCTGTTGACTACTGACCAGAGATCCAGATGACATCTTCAGAGCAAGATGCCAGCATTTATATCCAAGATACCTTGACTAGTGGGATGAAGTGGAAATGTGTCAACCATCTAGTCTATACCCTGACTTTACATCCAGCCCAACCAATGGGTTCAACTTTTCGTTTATTTGGTGAAAAATCTGAACTTCTTTCTGGATTATGACACATTCTTGGACAGACTTTGGTTGTTTGTCGACAACATAGCTGACAATCTTTGGCCCAAACCCTGACTTATGATCTAAGGGAACAATCAGAGGTCGACATGTTGTTTTGAGTTAAATATATTGGCTGGGATTTCATCAAATCTGTTAAGCTCATTTTTTTTTTATAAATTTTTTTATTCTTTGAATTTTCTTCCAGCACCATCTTATATTCAGATTTTGTATTTGTTCTATACATTGGCTCATAATAAAATACCCGCTTAAAGGGATAGTTCACCCAAAAATGAAAATTCTATGCTGATGGAGTGGTGGGTGAAGTGTTTGAGTCCACAAAACACATTTGGAGTCTGAGGGATAAACAGTGCAAATACAATACAATTGAAGTAACTTGTGACAGATTCTTCAAATGTAAAAAAAGAAAAGAAAAAAGACATAGAATGTCTGTCATCCTCTTACGGAGCCGTGTTTGTGTGTGGATCGCAGCGGACATTTAGGCAAAAAATATTGAATTTGAATCCCGGGGCTAGCGGACACTTGGCAGTGGAGGCATTTAATGTTTTACATTTGAAGAAGAAGAAGAATATAACATCTACATGCTGGAAATGTCCTTGAGAGCATGTTAGTATGCTTAATAATGAGCTCAAAGTACTGCTGTGGTTTATTGTTTGTATGAACTAAGATGTGTTGTCCAACCAGGACTGTAATCAGAAGTTTTTATATCTGATCAGATCAGCCTGATAGGGAGGAGTGAAAAGTTGGCCCATCACGAAGAGGGGAGAGATATGATATCGTTTAAAGGTGGTTAAACGACATCAGTTGGACACCATTTCAGTTGGTTTCTGCTTTTTTACTGCAATCATACAAATCCATCAAAATGAATATTTATTTTGTCCCATTATGTGGTGAAAATGCAAAGGTTAGTGTGTTAAATGAAAGAGTCCAAACAGCTAAGATATGCCTTGGAAGAGCCAGTATCTGGTGAGTGCGTTTCTTTTCTGACAGAGCTTCACTCTAACTCTTCAGGGAAGACAGAGTCACTAAAAGATTGATACAATCTCTTGTCAAAATGTATCTGGCTCTCCTCCATGTCAGTTTTGCTTTCTTCCAAATACACACACACACACACACAAACACACACACTCAACTATAAAGAGATATATGTCAAAAAAACTCTCTAAGTTTTCTGCGTTTCACCTCTTTTGTTACAATATGCCCTGGACACGCAGCACTGCCCACACAAAGACATGCACAGCCACAAGAGACACGTGTATTTACACAATCTTTGTCTCTGCCACACACACACACACACACACACACACACACACACACACTGAGTCTAGTGGGAGGCTGGTTGACTGGTAGAGATTGTGTCAAGGCTGTCTTTGTCAATCAGGCTCAAACTCCGCCCCCAACCCTCTGACCTCATCATCGTCTTGACAACCAAAGGCTGTCAGAGAAGTCTGCTGAGATGGCAACTTCACTGAGGCACAGTCCTCGTGTGTGTGTGTGTGTGTGTGTGTGTGTGTGTGTGTGTGAGAATGGAAGTAGAAGACAAATAAACATAAAGTCTAGTTATTTAGTAGGGAGGGTGACCGCAATACTTAATACAGTAATCAAACATATGTATAACAAGGTATTTTAGTTTTCACACTCCAACAATCTTCTTACTGTTGATTCAGTAAAATGACAAACAATAAGGGACTAACCCTACTGTGCAATGTTGTACCTCACCATTTGAAACATATGCAGTAATATGCTGACTTTCGTACGGTCTGGTTTTATTGGGGCGATCAATGACCTTAAAATTGATTCTTACAGTGAACCTGCTAAGTCATTTAACACCTGCAATAATCTTTCAAGAAGACACTTTCAAGATATTTCCCGTTGCAGCCATGGCCTTTGCAACCTGCCTGCTCTGTCATTTTTATAATCAACTTTTGTGCAACTTTTCTGGAGGAAAACATGTTCTTTGGTTAGTTGTTGTTTTTGTTTTTAGGATGCTGTCTGAATCTGTTCTATCTTGAGATGCCTGCACCTTTACATTTGCGGCATCACTCTGAGCTCACTTCATTAAAATACATGGTGGCACCATGCTGGATCGCAATGTTCTCTCATCTGTTTCCTCTGAACACCCTAAGGCCATGGAGCAGTGTTTAAACCAGCCTCTGACCTATTTTTTAGGAGTATAATGTTTTTCGGGGATATGAATAGCTAATGGGTAGCATGCTAATCCATGTTCCTCTATTGCCTCATGGTGGCTGGTCGTTTAGTGTTAGCGTGCTAGCATGCTATCTATTTTTGTTTGTGTGGTAGGAGGCAAGCTGTGTTTTTCATGCTAGCATGAAACAGACTCACCGGTGATCTGTTATGCCCCCCAGGCAAAGCTCTGACTCAGTGTGAGCCCTTTTATTTTTTCCTTCCTCCAAACATCTTTGCACTAAATACCATGATACTCAAAACTGGCAAAACCCATTCACTTCCTTGTTTCGCCTGACAACGTTAAAACGATGTAAAATGTGTCATCTCTGGTGAGCTCATGTTGCTGCTTTCATTGGACTTTGTATGGAGACAGGTTAAATGAGACACCTTATTTCATAACCCAGTGGTCCAAAGGCCAAACTATGAGAGACTCTCCCAACCTAGTTTCTGAAAGCATCACAGCCCTAAAGGTCTTGTTATATTGCTGTAATGAAACTGCTCAGCAGCCACCAACAGAGGATTGAGACTGTGCTGGGCCGCTTCGATTAGCCTTTAATTAAAGACTAGCTATGGTGATGTGTAACAAATCACATTTTGATAGCTAGGTAAACTATAAGGGCTTTTATATGACATCAGGGAAACAAAACGTTAAAACAGTTTAGAAGTTATAGTCTTAATCAGGTTAATATTGGAATATAAGTGTTCACAAAAACATGTTTAATGATGAGATAATGAGGATATCATAGAGGAGAGCTTTGCACAGGGTCAAGATACCCAGGAGGTACTTTGATTTACTGGATATTTGTCTGGGAGTATGAACCACTATTCACACCATGGTTGCAGAACAGGAAGAACAGGATAAATTCCCTACACTGTAAAAACTGTTTCTTTGATTTCACTCTAAAAAAGGGAAGGTAACTTTTTCAATTCCATTTTTTGTAGGTTTGGTGAACTTTATTGAACTACTGTATCATTTAGTGAAAACTCAATGATACAGTAACTGCTAGACTTAAAATGTACCAGAGCCTACAGGAAAAAGCTTATTGCAATTTTAAATCAAATCACACACCATAAACTTGGGGCAAGGCAGTACACCAGTATAGTTCTGGTTGGTTTATGGGACTGTAGGAAAAATCAAATACACTTCTTTGTGGACTGTGTACTTACTGGGTACTTGAAGGTGAAAGGGTACTTGCACAATGCACAGAGAGTGAAGAGACTTGGGGCCTTGATCTGAGCCTTTAGCTCCATCCTGCCCCAGGCAGCCTGGCCAGTTAATCTGGCCATGTGCATTGGAGAGGCTCTGGGCTCATAGATATAGAACGTCTCAGAGCAGAAGGCCTACAGCATCGTGACCACACACTCATTACATGATTAGCCCCAATAGCCTGTAAGCAAGTAATCTAATTTTCATCATAATATCAAAATCAATAAATATCTTAAGATATTACTTTCCCACCATTCATCTTAATATACACTAAATCTAATTAAAGTGATTGATGTGTTTGGTCCTGCATGTAATGAGGGTCAAGGATTTTAAAGTAAATCTAAATGGAACATTTTTCCCACCATTATTATCACTGACTTACAGTACATAAGCTGATCTACTCAGAATCCACCCACACTAAGACGCCATCACAGTAAGGGCTGTGAGAACTGCAATATCGGAGCTGGGTTCTATTATTCATCACATGATATGATATGATGGAGGTTCCTCCTTCTTCACAGTCTGTAATGTAGGGGACCTGCATACAGAGGGGTGGGGAACCTTTTTCCTATGAGGGCCTTTTAGGTTTTAATGACATCATATGAGGGTCAGACTGACTGATTGTACATATATATCACACTTACCTCTTTAATGTGATGGCTGGAGCTGATTTTCTTTGGAGGGGTGTCTGATGTCATATGGTAGTGATGGTGATGCATCTCGCAGCTAGTTTTCCAGGTTTGGCCCACACAAGAAAAGGAAAGTTGTTGGACCTACTCTTGCACTAGGTTTGTTGTTACTTTGCAGGTCAGTGATTTAATCTGTTGGTTGTCAGGCTGCTGTATCACAGTAACCAATGTGTTATGATTACCTCTCATGACCTGAAATTTCACTCAAAATTCCTGAAGGAGCTGTGTAACTCATGTTGTGTTTGTCTGTAGTGATTGTTTAAAGTCTGAAGTTTATCATATTTTAATGTTTTACATGTATAGTTTACATGTTGGTCAAAGACACAAATACATTGTAGACGTAATGTTAATAAGTATCCACATCGAAGGGAATACATCATCTAAGATGATGAGTTACATTGCTTCCTTTAAGGTATAAAAACAAACCGTAACATTTCTGTTTTAAATGTATTTTCTACAAAAAACTTTGAATGCATTTTTTCTTGATATGTTTCCAAAGCTATTTGTGAATTGGTGAATGTTTCTTTTTTGGCATTGTATACGGTTTCAAAAAGGTTTCAAACTGATTTTGAGACTCCTCCATCTTGTGTGTGTACAGATACAAGTGTGATTCCTGTTTTGTGTATGTTTTTCATGCTACTGTCCATCATTAGGTTAAACAAAACCTGCTATGGAATCATTCTCGTACATTTAAATGTATATATTAACCATAGAACTCTTGAATCTTGCATGGTACTTAATGACCTCTTTCTGCATGAGGGATTATACTTTAAAACAACTTCTAAACCCCCCGCCGTGTCCTATTGAGCTGTGAGCTCTCTGGGGTTCCCCATGAAAACACTATTACACACACACACATGCACACACACTCATGGACACACATAAATACACACATTCCCGAATTCATTGAGCTCTGTGAACACCCCTTCATCCCAGTGTGTGCTTCCCAAAAGACACTGGAACTGTCAAATCCTACAGACACAGTGGTGTGCTGGGATGGTTGGTTTAGGACTCCAGGGACACACATATACACACACACACACACAGACACAGACACACACTCCCACACAGCAGCCTAGAGTGCAGAGGTAAGCGGCTATTTGACAGTAGACCTTGAGGGAGATGGAGGAGCGTTTGCTGTCCAGAGAGAACAAGGGATGGAGAGGGAGGATGGAGAGGGGGAGGGTTGAAGTAAATGACAGAGGAGCACGTACAGCTCCAAGAAGGAGAGTTATTGCGACGGAGAGCAATTTTACAACACTTATTCAATATTAGTAATGCTCCACTTTTCAAAATTATAGCTTTTTCAGTTTCTAAAGGCAGAAATATGTTTCTTGGTGGTGCTAATTTAACTGTTCACACCCAAAATTGATGTTTGCATTCTGCTGTCATGCTGATTGTTGGGTTGGGTTGGATTGGCGAGGGGTTGACAGGTGACGATAAGACATGAGGGACACCGTTCTACTGAAACGATGGGATTTCACCTGATACTCCTGACCTGTCTTACTACGAAAGGGCCTGTATTGCCGACTACAATCAGCTTTAAAATACACACAAACATACAGAAAGACTTAAGTAGAGAGCCACTGAAAAACAATGAGTTGTTCTTCTGGCCTTTTAAAGAAAGCTGGATTTGAAACCAGGGTTCGAGGAGAGAGTGTGCGTGTAGTTGTGCTTGTGAACTGTCACGTTTGTGTGTGTGTGTGTGTGTGTGTGTGTGTGTGTGTGTGTGAGTGTGAGTGTGTGAGACAACCCCACAGCGTCAGGCCGCTGTCCTCCACCTGCGTCCTGAATATTAATGAATAGCTGAATGCTGCCTCTGTCTGGGTTGTTGTTATTTCAGCCAATGTTAATGATGTAATAATGATGTTTGCTGGTTGTGGTGATCAAGCAACAACACAATCTCATTCAGGAGCTGATGATTTGACAACAGTTTCATTTCATTTCTTTATTTGTTTGGACAGAGCCATGTTCATTGTCCAGGACACTGATGTTAAAGTTTAGGTTTGATAAAGGCTCTAAGATCCCCCACTCTGGAAGAAGTTGAAAAGCAAAGAGATCCCCGGGAAAGAGAGTTTGGTTAACAAAACATAGCTATTTTAATAAAAATAACTAATTCAAGCTTCTTTGTAAAGGATGATCAAACACCAAGAGAAAGTAGGATTCTTCAAATGTTTTTTGGCCATAGGGTCGATTTTTTAAGGATCTATAATGTTTCAACTGAGTCTTTGATTCTCCCTGAAATGAAATAAAACAAGTAGGAAATCATATTAAAGAACCTGGTAAGGTTTTTTATATTTTTATTATAGTCTTGTATTTTGGGCTCATACTTTAGAATTGGCTGTGAGACACTACTGGGCCTGACAGAAGCTTTAAACCTGATAGTCAGTTTGATGATTATTTGATGTGACATTGAATCCAAAGACTGATGTCATACATTCTCAAACAGTAGTATTCTGAAGTATTACTTCAAAAGACTCTCTTCCGCCCAGCATCCACCTGTAAGCTCTCAAGTGGATGTTTTGAGTTATCGTCACTCTCCCTGCTTCCTTGTAAGAGACGAGGGTTTTCAGAAAATTGTCAAACGAACATTTCCATCCCACTGTTATGGGAATATTAGGAGTTACTGCATTGAGACAAGCTGTAGGTGGCGCTCTGGTCTTCAGTCAGGCGCCATCACACCTCTGCAGAAGAAGAGGTCATAATGGGATGACCTTTTTCATTCTGGTTCATAATCTTAATTTGTGTTATAACTTGTAAACGTGTACACACTCTTTTGTTAGAAATCACATCTCTTTCTTCATTATGTCCATTGCTGCAGCTCCTCTTTTCAGCCTCTGTCTGAAACACTTGTTTTTAGCTCCTGTCTCTTTAAGGCCCCCCTCCGAATAAAGCCCACTCTGCTCTGATTGGACTACTGGCCCACTCTGCTATGATTACTCGATTGCTTCCTGCGTGTGTAGGAAATGTTGGCTCCAATCTCGCTTAACATGGCTTTCTTTAGCGGGCGTGCCAGACTAGATGCTCGGAGTGCATTATGCAAATGATGGGCATTGTGTTTTCATGACATCACAATGTATCGGCTGGACAACTGACGAGGTGTTTCAGGAGATCAGGAGCAGTGTGTCTGGGGGGGAGAGGAACTCCCTCATCTGTGGACTTTGTGCTTCTTAACTTTGCACAAAAAACCTATTTAACACACTAGAGGAAAGAGAACCTGGAACTGTATAATATGTCTTCTTTAACATGATGTAATGCTTGGTGACGGGGAGCACATTGTTAGCTTCTTGTATTAAATCAAGGAACACGCTATCTCCTCATTAGTCCACACATTGTGCCGTTTTTATCTGCCGTCATTTTTCTCTCACTCCTCTCGTCATGTGACCTTATCACTTATTTACCGAATCAGTCTCTTGCTTTTAATCAAATTTCGCTCTTGTGGAAACACCATCGTCTCAACGTCTTCCATGAAAGCATAATAACTTGTTTAGTCATATTTTAAGACCTATTCAAATTACTGTTTCCACATAAAAAATCAAAAAAAACATTTATATGAATGTTCAAATTCTACATTCAAATGCAAATCTATTTGATTAATCCAACGATTAGAGAGCTCTTGAATAAATGGAAAAGATGGAGGTTGACCGTTGATCTACAAAGAAGGGATAATTCATTAGTTACAATATGTTGCCAGAATGAAAAACAATCAACAAATGCTGTTTATTGCAAATAGGCTAGCGATATTTTTTCCTGCTTTTTGCCTCCAGCATTAACAGCCTCAGATGTGTCCTTGAACACACCACCAGGTAATTTGCAGCACATTGCAAAAACAATTAGAGAGAAACTGATTCCACATGTTTATAAACAAAAGGAGGAAATGTTTGTAAGAAACACAGTTTCATAGTCGTAAGTTGTTTAAACAGAACATGGCAGTAAAGCTTTCACATTTAATATTTGATGTAATCCCATGTTCCTCATAATATTGACTCATACAACCTAACTTCTGCCTGTAGTAACAAAACAATGATTTAACTTCTTCATTGTTATGTTGAGACGCTCACAGCACTTTAATATTTAACCAAGACCAGCAAAGGTATCCTGGTCTAAATATTAAAGAGTCAACAGTGACTTCAGCTGCAAGACAAAATGTGTTTATTTAATTAAAATGTAACTGAGATTCCAATTCTAGTGCATTTATTGCCTAAACTGAATAATATGTGGGACTCAGGATGTCAGGGAGTCCTGCTCCTCTTTTCCTTCTCTGAGAAAAAACTTCTCACAATATCTTTTCAGTAAAATATGTTCAGAAGAAATTAATATTTATTTTAATAATAACATAAACGTATATGTCACAGTTTGATGCACCATATCCGATTAGGTGATTTACAACTGTGATACATTGGCAGGTCAGAGCAAAGAATCACAACAACAAACACAACAGAGTGGAATAAACCTATTGGACGATATGGCCAAATATAAGTAGACATTAGCATATTGGTCAATACTGATACACATCTCAACAAATGCCACATAATTATTTACTTTTAGATCAAATACAGATTTTTGCTTTTTTACGTGAAGATTGTAGTTTGTAACTCTGAATGGGCCGAGAATTAAAGAAAAGTCTACACATCAATTATTTCTTATCCCTCCTCACTGTACGTACACAATACATGAACATATCTATAAGTATTTAGCTTTTGCTATATTGCTATTGATGAAAATTATATTGTGATAATTACTGATATTGTATTATTGCCCATCCCATGAAAAAACGAGATAAGCCAGACAACATAATTCCTAAGACAGAGAGCAATAGTTAGATAGATAGATGAGGTAGCCATGGTGTCCACAGAGAGTAAACTGACTGTGATAAATCTAAAAACTTAAATTAATTCAGGAAAATAGCAGTGTTTTGAATTAGCTGTTCTACAACTACGCAAAAATATAGTTTGTAATACTAGTTGAATAAGCAGACATGTGATAGAAAGGTTTGATTCAATGTCCAACCCTGCACTTTATTTATTTTAGTAATTTTCCCTCTGGAGAATGAAACAAAGACACAAAGGAATGAATACACATACAAATAAACTTCCTCTGCTTACACACACAGATATACAGAGCTGACACACACACACACACACACACACACACACGTAGAAGCAGTCCTGGAAAAATACTGTCTGAGCTGAAAAATAAATTGCTGTGAGCAGAAACACATGAAAACACACATGCACACACTCAGCGGAGTAGACGGAGGCTTTTTAGGGGGTGGATGGAGGAGCAGGCTTTTAACCAAAGTAGAAGCAGCAGTAGAAACATCTACAGTGACGGAGAGACAGCCTCCATCTTCTGTCCGGCTCTTTCCTCCCTCTCTCTCTCTCTCACCCTCTCTCTCTCCCACTCTCTCTCTCTCTCTCTCACCCTCTCTCTTTCTATTTGCCGTTAACCTCGCAGCGTTGTGCGACTTTTATCCCTGAAGACTTTATAGGTTCATAAACTCTGTCTCTGTCTAGGCCACAAATCTCTGTCTTTATGGAGCTATCTATAGCTGTAGCATCGTCCAATACTCCGACTCCCCATCTCCCATGCCTGGGAGGAATAGAGGAGAAGTTAACTCTCGGTGGGTGGACATGTGAGAGAGGTCAGTCAAATTGCCGTGTTGTTATGATTCGGTGCTTCAACAAGCGTAACTCTCAGTGTGGGGGGGCCCACTACTGTTTTATTTCAGTGGCAGAGTAAAGCAGCGGCCGTACGTCTCTGTAAAAGTGCTGTTTATGTGCCACAACTGAAAGAATGACATTTACTGGGAGTCGTTCACACGGCTGCCATATTTGCCGTCGTCTAAATGTCACATCTCCCGTTTATCATTTGATAGAAAGTACTTGCCTTGCAGTTGTCTAAACCAGCAATAGAGGGATGAATGAACAGTTATGTTAAACTATGACCTTGGGACCAAACCCCCACCAACATGAGCATCTCTTTTTATTGTCTTCAAATCTCCACATCCTTGTGCACCTGACACTGGTTTAAAGGGTTGGTTCACCCAAATTACAAAGAAAACAATATATCATTACATATGGCTCTAGCTATAGCCTTGCAGTTAGTTTGGGTTTTATTTTTGCTGCATCACAGAGATTTTACAAAGTGACCTAAACAATTAGCACTTCAACAGTGACTGCTCTTAAGTATTTTGACATTTTGAAAATACTTTTTAAACTGAATAGTCTAGCCTTCAGTGTTAATTTTGGGATTCACCATTCCTGCACAGGGTTTAAATGGGCTTCACGTTCACTCGGTGCTCACGGCAAAACGATCATCTTTAGGATTGTGACATCATGATTTCAGTCCTGGTTGATTTGGGGACACCTGTGGTTACAAACACTAACAGAAGGTTTGGTCTTCCATAAAACCGATGTTAATAGATAAGTGTATAATATGTATATGTATAAAACATTGTTAATTACTCCTAACTCTACATGCAGTTTTCAATATATCCTCACATTATTGTATTGTGAGGGTGAAATGCTAATGTTTGTCTGATTTTCAGTTACTGTTGAAGCCACACTGTTGAACACTCCGTCGATGTCCAAAATATTAATCTATTTTCGGGTTTTAAAAGTGATAATCTTCAAATTCTGGAGAATAAATGCTGATATTTTATATTCGATTTATCTGACACACCTTTTCGTTCACACAGTAAAACCCTGTGCTTGCAGAATCGTCTATTATTGACTTTCTCCCGTGAACAGTGGGTTGAGATAGCAGATGATGTGATTTCTACCTCCGTGCCAATCTGTTGGAAGATAATGAAATTCCATGTGTGGTTCCTGAAGAAGTGAAACATTACATAACACTGACAAATTTTCAACAGCAGTTTTTCTTTGGAAACAGGTCACACATTCACTGTTAGTACAGTTCACTTTACAGCAGAACTAGTGCCTGTTATGTTGAAGTATGGCTGGACTGAACTTAACAGTATCCACTCTGATGGAGACACACATTTACAATCACATGGCAAAAAATACTCTCATATTTGACACTTTCACGAGTTGTGTGTCGCCTGTTTTATAATAGCGATATTTCCATCAGCTCATAAATGCAGCATAAGATGCATGGTCAGTGATTTCTCTCGTCCAGTGAGTCTGTTTGGGTTTTTGTGCGTGTGGTGTGTTATTTGTTGAAGCCATTAAACCGCTCCAAAACAAGAAGAACTAGAACAGGCCAGAGGCTCTCTCTCCATCTTTTTGTTTCTGTCTTTTTGCCCTCTCTCTCTCTCTCCACACTGTCTTCTGTGTTTTATGTACTCACTCGCTCTCCTCGTATCTCCTTCCTTTCCTCATTCGTCTATCCATTCACTTCTTACATCAGCCACCCCCCACCCCACCCCACCCCACCCTTCAAGCTTTTTCCAGGAGAGTGACACAAGACAAAAGTGTCTCACTCAGTTCATGTATTTTTAGAGCATGCGCACAGACACACACACACACACACCAATTACTGTAATGGGTCTTATGAGCTGCTTTTTACTCATTTTGACCCAATTTCACCTCAAGTGTCATAAACTATAAAGCTGTCGCACACAGACTCTCTCTAAATATCATCGTCCATAAACAATTAAGCTGTTTGTGAAACAAACAGTATGACCATTGACTTTCTCCTGATGAAATATAATCAGTTTAAAACCTCGTTAACACAAACACACATCAGAGTATTCTGGTGTATGTGGATTTTAAAATAGATAAAACTCCCGTAGCTGTTTTTCCTACTAGACACACAACCACACACACACACACACACACACACACACACACACACACACACACACACACACACACATACACTTTGATATTACAAACCAAAGTCCATCACCATGAAATAGCTGTGTTACTGGTGGTTTGGACCCTTCAGATGGGATTATGTCATGAGGCTTTACAAATTCTGTTTTATTCATCAACTATCATTTTAGCTGTCAAGGAAAACACATCCACACACACACACACACACACACACACACACACACACACACACAACCTCTTTAAATAACCTGTACAAAGTCAAGTCCAAAGTCAAGACGGGTTATTTCCACCCAGTAAGGCTTCATGTTCACACACCTCCACTCATCCAATTATATAACATTCATATCTCAATTATGACAACCCTGATTAATGCAGATGGGGAACAGTTATTTTTAAACTTGGGCAATGTATATTGATTATATTTGTTGTATTTATGTATAAGTGGGATATGGAAATTCACATGTAAACAGATTAGCTTCGTCTTTTATGTAGTGAAAATGAGTTCTTATGGAGGTCAAACCATATCCATGTTCTGGCCAACTCTTAATTCTGTTGCATTCACTGCAGTAATTAAAAACTGTCATCGTGATGAATGAAGCTGGTTTGGTCTGCATGAAAACAGATTTTTCACACGTTGCACACGTGCAGCTCATCAAGATTAGCACTGGTTTAAAAACAGGAAGCCTGTAAAGTGGGTCTTATGTTTGTACTTAGCCGTTTCACACATGATATTGTGATGAACCACAGAGGTTAATGCTAAAGCCATGAAAATCCATGTAGGAGACAGAAAAAACACCAGGACTGTTATGTACATGTATGTGTGTGTATTTATTATTTATACTGTTTATACTATTTTTTTATCCTAATATATATGTATGTGCATGTGTGTAAACGTAGTATGGAATGTATTTGTATTTGCCGAATCTGTTTGAAGATTCTCTTGCATGTTGTTTCATATGTATTGTATTTATCACTCAGGGAGACTAAATTCCGCTGTACTGCTGTGCAATGACAATTAAGGTGTTCTGTCGGTCTAGCTGCTGGGCTAACATACTGTGGCAAACAAGACAGATGTTGGATTTATGCAGTCTTATTGTTTTTGTTCTACTAACAATGTTTTTCATTGTAACATTGAAAGTCTGGCAGGGGTTACCTGTGTGTTATAGTCCCCAAATCCAAACAAGGACAGAACACTGATATTAGCTACTGTGTTTACTTGTGTTGAGTATGGCAAGACAACACAAATGATCCTGGAATTAGCAGCAAGACACATGGAATTCACCTTTTCTTAAGCAAATAGCAAACTAGTGAGTGAAAAATCAGAGATACACCTCATCCATGTTTTATACTGCTTATATCCTCTGGTCTGGCTCTGACTCTGGAATCCGCCCCTTGTCCCGCCCGTCAACAGCCATCTGAAGGCCAAGCGTTACTGGCTGTTGGGGCCGTCAGATCCAATCATGTACCGAGGCTTTATACCTGATGTTTTATTCACTAAAGGTGTTTTTGGCTGTCAGGGAGAAACAGCCAGAGAGGAGGCCTCACACAGCTGCGTGCCTACACTTAAAACCACAAAGGTAGACTAGATGTTCTTACCCTTATCAAATTATTAGCGCCCACGCAGACAGAGTACAAGCTGCTCTTTCACTTTAAAAATCATTTAAAATGCAAGCAGAGAGTGGACTCCCTTCCAAATGGAGCAAGTTGAAAAGTTGCAGATGGCAGTTAAAGCAGCAAAAATACACACACTGCAAAAGCAGCTGCGAAATGGAAACAACTTTAGGTCCAAATCATGTTTTCTGATTAACGGCAAACAAAGTGTTTCAAATCTGAGGAAAGTATTTATCAAGCTGCACCAATTATAAAAACTGGTGCAAGCCAAAACTTTTCTGACAAATCTTTCATCTTTTTTTTATTTTTTGACTCTTGTCTTGGCTGAGATTTCTCCAAAGTTGTTATGCCCTTGTTGGAGTTGCCAGGAGATGTGGTGCAGATATAGACACAGTGGAAGAGATATTTGGAATCAAAGGTTACTTTGGCTTTGCCTTTATCATTGAGACGCCATTAATACGAACAGTTTTGGTCCAGAACTGAAGGATTTATCTTACCAATTTAGAGTGAGATTCAAAGCAGAGGACATGCTATCTCCTCAGAAATAAATATCTTTATGCTTTACTGTGATGAAAAGGAAGTAAAACATTTCCTTTAAACAATTAAAATATATAACATATAGTGTGTCATCAATCAATTTATTACCTTTATCCCTATAAGTTTGAGGGGGCTGAGCCAGAAGCAGGATACAGGTTCCCACTGGAGGAAGATACAGCTATCACTGGGCTGACATAGGGAAAAGTGATATATATCTTTTATATATCCTATTTATTGATTGATTTTATTATGTTTTGGTTTCAAAATATACCTACACTACAATTAATTTATTACACCTGTCGAAGATGGTATGTTCTGGTGAGAGCTGCTGTATGTGTTGTCACATCACCGCTGCAGGAGCACAATCCTGCACAGTGCATGGGCTGACTTCATAGGATCATTGTATGCAGCTCAAAATACCTGGTGCTGTTTTGAATAGGCTGCCAATGTTAACATGTAGTTTATTATACAAGTGGCATATTGGTAAATATTATCCTGAGAACACTCATGTTATTTTGTGAATTAAACCCTGGTAACAGCTTACATGATATGCCTGTATATATTTGTATTCTTTTCATATGTCACTATTAGTACTTTAACTGTGTACTTACATATACTTCTTCCACCTCCATCTGTCCCAGCAGTTTCTGGTTCAAATCCTCACATCAACACACATGTTATGTTTTGAATATTTTAGGTTGTCTTCTCCATCAAACCAACACATATTAAAATGAATTAGTGTTATTTAGTTTATTTACCTCAGGCAAATGGTATTGACTAGGCACCCCTCGGTTAATGGATGAGGTTCAGAGTGTGTGTGTGTGTGTGTGTGTGTGTGTGTGTGTGTGTGTGTGTGTGTGTGCGTGCATGCGTATGCGTGTGCGTGCGTGTGTCAAGTCGTAGATGCTTCTGGAGGTATGCAACCTGATGCATGTATTCAAAGGTGGCCTAAGGGCTGGAGCTCAGCGTTGTGTGTGTGTGTGTGTGTGTGCGCATTAACTAAAGCATATATACACAAGCTCTAAGTCAAATAAAAGGGAGAAACTTATGTACCTTTTAAAAAGAATGTAAATGTAGAATGTGTGTCTATGTAGATCGGAGCTTTTAGTATATTTGAGGATTATATGAAGTTGAATAAGGTCAAACTACTTAGATTTATCAGGCTGATATTTGTATTTGTTGTTTTTTATTCCCACATAAAGCCTTTAACCCTCATGGTGTGTTTGAACTTGCAGAGCATTATGGGAGTCCAGTCGCTGCTTTGCTTGGATTGGCTGCCTGCAGTCTTGCTCAAAGGCATGCCTGTGAGGACCAGTGTGAAACAGAGGAAATTGCATGTTGAGTGCCTTCATTTGTGTGTGTGTGTGGTGTGTGTGTGTGTGTGTGTGTGTGTGTGTGTGTGTGTGTGTGTGAGAAAGCTCCTGTGCATGGCTGCCGTATTTCAGTTGAGCCACTAATTTTGCCGGCCTGTTTATTTTAGTGCATCAAAGATTATTTTTAGATTATTGTAGTGACGTGTAGAGCTCAGTCGCAATAATTAGCAATGCAAATCTCTGAGCTTGTTTGGGAACACCAGCTCATTTTGCTGTTTTTAATTTAATGAGTCTTGCTTCCTGCTCGCTCGCTCTCTCTTTCACTCTCTCACTCTCTCTCTCTATCTCTCTCTCTCTCTCTCCACTCCTCTCTTTGAGTTGCTGTCCCAACTCAAATCATTTGGTTTGTTTAAATAATCGGATCATTTAGCTGTTTTAATTTCAAACCTCAAAATGAATTTACCCACTCATTTCTCTTCCTTTATTTTATTCATGACTCGTTCTCCTTCCCCCCGTGGGCTTTCAACCCCCACCCCCTCTTCTCCCCCCTCTTACATTTCTGAGCTTATTTATATAATCAACTCCTTTAGCTGGTTTAATTTTAACAGCCTTTGGAGACTATTTTCTTTTTTTTCTTCTGGATGTTTCCTGTGTTGCTTCATGACTCACAGCTTTGTGTGTGTTTTTTTTTGTTCCTCTATTTCTGTCCCCTATGCTTTCTTTGTCTTGCCTCTCTCTTTCCGGCTCCTTGTTTCTCTGTCGTGTCGAACAACCCACAGGTTGATCTACATCTTCCCGAAAGCCTGTTTAGCCTCGATAGCGTCTGGTCGCGCACATTACATATGTAAAACACATCTCTGATGTCTCTCTTCAGATGTTAGCTGTGTTTTTGCATCATCTGGGGGCTGCAGACGCTATTCAAGGTTAGGATTGCACCATATGCAGGGGAGAGGGAGTATACAACACATCTGATGCAAGTGAGAGAGGGAAAAAAACAAGTCAAAAGAGAATTCCATCACTTTTATTTGTCAAGATCAGTTTACCGCTTCATGCCTTCTGTGGTTCTACAGGAACTTTGTTGAATTTGAGAAAATAACTGATGTCATGAAGGATACTGTTGGGGTTATCTCAGCGTGGGGCATGGGGAAAATGGAGACATGGACTTTGAAAGACATACGGCAGGTTGATTTGTCAGTGATTTGCATTATTGGGAATGTAGGATCCTGTCTCATATTACGGAGTAGCACAGTGCATCAGTTTTGGCCATTCTTCTCTAAATCTGTCTTTTCTGTGTCCTACAACTTTGTGGAAGGGCAATAATAAATTGTATGAGTTCTCTTTGAAGGGACAAAGAAAAAGATTTATAAACCAAGCTATAGAACTTGACCGCTTTTCAAAACAAGTCTCTCCATTCCTTTGTCTTCCTCCTCCCTCCTCTATCTTTACCTGCATTGTTTCACTACATGGGCTCATGCCTCTGTTACAGATGCAATCCATCAGTATTTTCTAGTCCAGTCAACACAGCAGACTTTAAATTTAAAGTTGGTGTCAAACTCAAAGCCTGATATCCACATGCAGATTATTATACAACAAAGTCTTTGTGGGCCCTGCAGACCCAGAAGGCTGAACTGAAACGAGGCAGTCTGATCTACAGAGGATCTCCTTGATTGGTGTCACCAGCTTGTCGCGCCCATATTGCTGTGGTCTAGCAACAGAGCTGACATGACGAGAAAGTTTATTGCCCCATTCATGTGTAATGGTGGCTGTTCCGTTACTCTAGCATTGGACATCTTATTGCTAGCTGGCACCGTTACCTGAATCCTGGGATAGGTTCGCCCAGAGAAGGATCCACTCACAGGAGCCATTCCTTCTTTAGGATGAAGGGACGCGTTTGCCGGCCGCATTTGAAGGAGCCTTTGAAAATGGGACAGTCTAGTTGCGGCGCTGGGATGCCACTGGTCCTCGATGCAGCCTGTGAAGGATGCAGCGCCTCAATTGCGACACAGCTCTGGACAGTTTCTGCATCTTCTTGCATCCAAGGTTCAGCACCTTGGACAGCTCCTGCAGCTCTGTCCTGGGTGCTGGCTAAGTGTTGCAGAGCTGATGAACAGGGGGTGATCCATGAACAAATGGGGAAATCAGTGATCCTTTCATAGTAATACGTTATTGGGATGGATGGATGGATGGACATGGACAGATGAAACTCATTTCTGTGAACAGTGAATTGTATTCTCTGGTGTAAATCTACCTAATCACCTTTGAGCACTGCCAACCCCATGTGTTAAATAGTGTCATAAAATACAGCTTTTATTCATTCAAATTTGTAGTTTTTTTCCTATAAAACCAGACACCTTTAGTTATTGCAAGAACATGCCAGACATTCTGCTCTGTTGGACATTTTACAGTGTGACTTTTAAAAACCTCACAAAAAACTGATGAAGAGGGAGCCAACGTGTAAGAGAGCAACACAAGAGAACATTGAAATAACAAAGTCAAAGTCGTCTGTATTGGCTTTTCTGCATCACCAGTGTTGCTGATTAAGTGTTCATGCATTTGGCTCTCGCTGTCTTGAAAACAGAAAAAAGGACACTTCATTGATTGGAAAATTTGATCCCCTCAGCTGAGAGAACTCACTGTTAAATGAACCTTTAGTGATTCCTCCGCTTTTTCCTTGCTAAAAAAAACACCTAAATGAAACCCTTCTAATTTCTACTTATGTAGCTTACACACACACAGAGGTCATGCGAGGTCAGGGTCACGCATAGCCCACAGACGCTCAGTCTATCTACATATGGCATCACACACACAGAGAAACACACTCATGCACACACACACACCTATTGTCCACATCCATTAGCTTTGCTTTGCTGCACTGACCTAGCACAGCCTAGACCTACTTTGTTGTTTTGTGTGTGTGTGTGTGTGTGTGTGTGTGTGTGTATATTTTCCTCGGCTTTCCAAGTGGAGCATGTCTGAGGGTATGAGGCACTGTTGCTTGCTGCACGTGCACAGAGTTGAAGAGGGCTGTTGAACTATCTATCCTGGTTGGATTTTTTTCTGTTTGGATAAAGAACTCACTGTACCTGAGGGAACCGTTGCAGTGTGAGTGTGTGTATATGTTCTTTGTGAGGACCAGTATAAGCAAAGACCCTGCAAAGTGCGGACATTTTTGGAGAGTGAGGACTTTTTGACTGGTCCTCACTTTTGCGGCTGTTTTAGGGTTAGGGTTAGAATTAGGTTTAGGTTAGGGTTAGGGTAAGGGACTAGGAAATGTATTATGTCAATGAGTGTCTTCACTAACATAGAAGTGCAAATGTGTGTGTGTGGGTGTGTGTGTGTGTGTGTGTGTAATGCTGACGGGGACATGGCTCTGATAATGGAGATACTTGCTCCAGGGTGATGCTTTTCTTAACCTCTATTAAACCTCTCCCTGTGACTGAGGACACCGTCTTCTCAGCAGACGGCAGCGGTTGACAAAAAGAAGAATGTGTTCTCATTAAACGAGGAAGAGCACATGAAGATACGGCTGATTAAAGGATTTCTGCAAGTTTGATTAGCTTATGCTGACGGTAGACAGGCAGAGTACCTCTCTTCCTGCTGGAGAGTAAACACAGTCAGTGTAAGCGCACTTATCTGGAGGGTCTTAACAAACAGCTATTAATTATTAAAGCTTCAGCTTGGGGTAGTTTGTGCTGGAGGGAATGCGATAAAGTGGTAAAGAGAACCTCAGTAACTTTGACTTGTCAACTGAATGTTGTCTGGTTTAACCTTTGCTGGACGCTTGGTGTCCTGATGAGTTGTTTTGTCAGGCACCTTTAGATCAGGCAGACAGAATATCGATAGTATTTTGGAGACCCGTGTTAAACTAGATCAGATTTTGAGATGTATGATGGGGATGATTTTCCATTAGGGCTGTTCAAATATTTCCAAAAAATCAAGTTCAAACGAATTTTATATGATGAGCAATTGCCTCTCCTCCGCTGCTGCTTAATGTTGAGCCTGCATATTTCTTGTTGTTGAAGAGTAAGGCAAACAGCTCCCTCTTTTTTTTTTGTTACTTTGCCGTCTTTGCCGTAGGACTTCCACACATTACTTCTCTGATGCTTTGTTGTCGTGATCTTCCACTCAGGACGACTTTGCCTGCTCCAAAACAACGTAACATTACTGATTTACTCTTCTGATAGGTCAAGAGGTCATTCAATAGGTCAAGCTGTTTGTGAACACCCTCTGCTGGATCACAAGGCAAACTACTCCAGATGGTCTGATGCACTTCAAAACTTTATATTTTGAATATAAACTTTTACTCCAACCTTCCAATGAATAATAGTAAATTGCCTAAAAAGCGACAGCCCTATTTTCCCTTGGATAACATTGCAATTGTTGCTGGAGAGTGCAGGTACATTTACTTTTTAACATGTGAAATTGTTGTGTTAAACTGTCTGTATGTTGTTACATTGACCCTTTTTATTTAATGACAGCAGCACGAACAAAGCAAAATCCTTCTGACACATTGTATTTTCCATGGCTGCTTCACAATAAAAGCCTTCCCCCTTTGAAATATTTTACCGTGAAATAGTAGCAGGAGTAAAAGCTTGGTTTGCATAAACAGTAACTTCACACAACAAACCGTGCTGCGATGTGGCTGCTGCAGAGAGATGAGCGGGCAGTCTGAGTGATATCTGTTGATAAAAGTAAAACCTGCATGACCACACACATTGAACCATTCAGTTAGGCAGCAATGCCTTTGATCTTTCAAACTGCTAAAGATAACTTTTTCCTCAGGTAGGGGGAAAAGTGTCCTTTACTAGCACTTACTCTTCTTTTGAGATGACTGTGCAGTAATGTGCAAAATAAAGGAAGTGTTTGTATGCCCTCCAGCCTCATCAACCGCCTTCTGTTCACTACAATATAGTCATAATGAAGTTAATGGAACGCCAAGACCAAACCAAGTCCTGACCAAGAGTCCACATGGGACAGGGTGAGAAGTAAGAATGTGTTGTTATTGCTGCTAGTGAAGTATATAAACTTTACTTTCAGATGATAACACATCTTGCAGTATAAACCGTGTCTGAGAAAACGTAAGGATGATGATAAAGAATTGATGTTGGGAATAGGTGAAATCCTGCTGTCTGATTCACTGTTGCTTCTCTGAGAACACGTGCTTTGATCATATAATTGGTTCAAAGCTGCTCTTGAAGGTCACTACTTTACTGTAAGCAGGAGTGAGCTGTGAAATAGGGGAGGACTTTGTTTTTCCCAAGATGGCTCTTTAGAGAAGTCTTATTCTTATTTGTTTGAGGAGATCAAACTGGGGTTACATCCAAACTACCACATTTGCTTTTTTAAACACATTACTGTTGCTATGTTAACGGCTCGGGGTACAGTTTTCTGTCCAGACCTGACCAAGCAAGAGAGAACATTAACCAAACCAGACCCGAACCCGACAGTTGGTCTGTTTTTTGTGTCTGCACTCGACTCAAGCCTGATGTTTTCCACGATTACAGGCTCACAGTATAAAAAAAGTAGACAGACCAGCCAACGACCCAAAGCTGAAAATCATTTAAATAATCTGCCCGAACACGGCCCAACTCTTTGGGTCCTGACAGGCTCGGGTGGAGTATCAAAAAGGTTTTGATAAGTTATGTAAGGTTATTCACTGTTGTCTGATTGTTTGTGGACTGGTTTGTAAGCAGGTTTACGCAAAAACTGCTGGACAGGTTAACACAAAACTTAATGGATGGATGTAGTATGGGTGAGAAAAGAACCCATTCAATTTGGTGCGGATCTGTATCAGGAATCTTTAAGTGACTATCTGTGAGTGTGTGTCTTTTCGTGCAGCTTAATTGAATTTAAGGGAACTTGGTGGAGGTATTTGCTCTCCTGAGTGCCTTCTAGTTCATGGGATTTTCTATAACTGAGTTGACAATCTGCTTTCTGTTTATATCGGGACACACACGTGGACATGAATGTTCTCGTTATGTAGTTTTACAGATGTGTTAGTAAGGGCGGGGATTATTACTGAATCAGAGCTAAAAGCTTTTTGCGTGCAGAGATCTTTTTAAGTTTTAAAAGCATTTTTAAAACGAGGACAGTTTAGTAGGGATGCAGCCTGAGTTTGCTCTGCTATGAAAATGGTTGTAAGGGATCGCAGGTCAGTGCGGTTACTCCCTGTTGAAAGGCACGTGATCACCGGGCTGCTCGACATCACGTGGAATAGACGGGGAACACAAAGCAGCAACAAGACAGCCTCTCTCTCCTCAGCTAAACTTATTACACAGCGACACACGAGAAACGCAGTGAGACACACCCGTGCTCCACGTGTCAGTGCCGTGGTTAATGCAGCGCTGCGGTGAGAAGATTCTCATCCTCAGCGATCATACACTAGTTGATTGGAAAATTAATGGTATGGTTTAGCTCATAGCTATGATCTGAATGGGATATTGATTGTGAAATAACTGTAATGGGAATGGTGTTATTGATTAGTTAATAACTGTGACAGTCCCCATTGGGAGGGATGCATTGATTGTGCATATTAAAAGAAACACAGCACAGCAGGCTGGTCACCACACACAAAGCAGGGGGAAGAATAAGTGGGACTGGGTAAAGAAAATACATCACAGGTTGAACTTGGACCAAAACATGTCTCGTGGTTGTTTGTGGTCTTTGTCCAGATGACAAAAAAACACAGTGAACCTGAGCCACGCAGGGGGAGAAATAAAACTTCTCACAGTGGAACCTGGGATGCCTTAAAGTGTCTCATATTTTCCAAGTGAATTAATGTCCGACTTTCACACCGCCTGCGATTCATGGCTCCACTCAAGTGAGGAGCAGAGGGCCGGCCACTGTGAATGCAATTAAAGTCAGGAGAGTTAAGAGCTGCTCCCCTCCGAGAGCAAAACAACAATAACTGGTGAACTAACAGAGGGAGAGAAATATATACACACACACACAAACAAACAAACACACACACAAACACACACACACAGTCCAACAAAACTGTTAATGTTGCCCACTTGATTTTTACCTCGACATTTATCTCTTCAATTTGTTCACTTTACTTTTTTGGGCTTCTTTTTCTTCCCATTGTGAATGGTGATTTTAGACAATGGTATTCCCACAGTTTTCACATCATTATTACAGTGCAGATTTATTGTTCTACCACAGAAATATAATAAACTTCATGAAACTGTGCAGAGACACGAGGAGAAATGAAGCAATGAGAGTGCAGGGTGAGAGAAGCAGGGAGGGACAAGGAAGAGGCACAGTTTTTATCTGCACTTCTCAGTTGCATCAAAGAGTCTTGATCACCCCCTGGTGGCTGGCTGCAGTACAGATCGTAAACTCTGCCTCCACCATGTTATTTGATGGGACCAAACTAAAAAGTCAAAATACACATTATATAAAGTTTAAATTTTTCTGGCAAGTTTGGTTGAATTTGATGCTATAAAAACAGGTTAAAAAGCCTTGACCGATTGGTTGAGTGTGTGTATTGACGGGAACTGGCACCATCCCCTGATCTCTCCTGCACAGACTCTGGCTCTAGATTTCATCATTGGAGCAAGACGGCAGCGTCATATGCAGGAGACGTTGGCTTAATGTCTGGATAGTGTGAGGAAGTGAAGACGCATCGTCCATCTTTAAATACAGTCTATTATATCATCTCTCTTACCTCCTGTCTTATTACTTCTTTACCTTTTTTCTTATGTTTTTTTTAATTGTGTAGTTTTGTTCTGTGCTGACTGCACCGTCGGCTGCGTTTCACACCATGAAAGGTCCTAACATAAATATCTATTATTATGAAGACGTAAAAAGAGCGTCCCAACCGACACACAATCAAGATGCTGTGTATCCTCTGTGGTGAACACACCCACAAACGTCTGGGACGCACACAACAGCTCCTCTGTTTAATGGAGAAAGATGATCAACTCTTATCGTGCAGTTGTCATTGTGTTGTGTAGACACCGTTATTTAACATTTTCTGTTTTTGGTGTTGTGCATCCCATTTGTCAAATCACACTGACTCCCATATAGACAGACCAGACATGAGAGGAATTGAATGTATTTGGATGCAATGGGAGCTCTGCAAAACAAACCACTCTGTCATCGCTGATAACTTCTGACATTTAAAGACATTTACAGATTTCTGCCACTTTGCATTTACAGTGAGGTTTAATCAGATATTGAAGCACTGGCATATACTCAATAGATTTGCTTTGCCTTTTAGCCCCTCATACAGGCAAAAGAGAAACTGACTGATCAAATATGATGTGCTCCACTGATTTTGATTTTGAGTTTCACCCTTCAATCTCCCAAATGTCCCATGTCCCCGCCTTGTTCCCTGAACCAGGTTAAACCTAATAAAACCCTGCGGCTCAACACTGTGCAACTATGTCCTAATATTTGAGATGTGTTTCTTCTGTGAAATCAATTTCTGCATTGTCACATTGAAGCTTAAGATTCACTTTCCCATGGAATCCAACATGACCTATAGTATATGAGTCAGCGTGATCCTGTGAAAAGACACCATGTCTGGTCATTACAACCACCCTGCATCCATTTGTTGGTAAGAAAACCCCCACTCTGTGCCAGGTTGATATTATGCACATGTTACCTGTTCATTTTAGCAAAGGTGTACAGTGCAATATTCAGCTCGTACTTGCTGTAGTTTGTGTGCACGTGTTTGACATAAACTCTGCTTGTGTGTGTGGGGTGTGATATGAGGGTTTGTGTACTTGCTTGTGTGTGAGGTTAAATGATGACGCATTGCTATTCTAATTGGTGGTTGAAGTCTGTCTGTTAAATCTCCCTGTCTGCGTATAGAGTCGCCACATTAAAACACCAAATCTTACAATTCCCACTGAACTTTCCTACTCTTTTTTGAAAGTTATAACTTGGTAAATTACCTAAATGAAGGAAAATTAAGCCATAGTCTAACATTGTTATTCAAGGTTGTTCTTCACACACACGCACACACACACGCACACACACACACACACACACACACACACACACACACACACACACACACACACACACACACACTGGTCTCTTATTAGTAATTTTCACACTTTCAGACTCTAGTCAGGCTACAACTTTGTGGCCTGTGCTACATGACTATCACCCTCTGTAGCATCAGTGCCATGTGCATTAAACGTTAACATATACAGCTCTGGTTGTAGCTGTACTGTGTGTTGTAGAAACATGTCCTTTGTTAAGGAGTTTACTCAACTTCACAATGATATTTTAATCACGTCTGTACATTTTGGTCACAATTACTATTATAATTAATTTTTCTTCATAGGGGAACATATATAAATATTTGTAGGTGCAGGTATAAGGCAGTTAAATAAATATGATCTTGCACTAAAAAGATCAGCAATAATATAATTATACATTTGCATGTATGCTTGAATTGACTTGTGGCTCTGACGGTGTAATGCTCTTCTCAGTGTCTTGCATTTAAACACTAAATTCCTCCTCTCTCTCTCTCTCTCTCTCTCTCTCTCTCTCTCTCTCTCTCTCTCTCTCTCTCGTCCTCTCTCTCGTCCTCTCTCTCTGGCTCATTATCCCTCTCTGTGGCTCTGCCTTGCTTTGAATAGAAATGGTGTGTCTTTCCTGTCAATACGCTATCTACCCACGCTCACCGCTATATATATAACCTGCCGTCTTCCCACAGTCCCCCGTCCCTCCTCCTCCTCTTCCTCCCAATACTCTCCCTCATCACACATACTCATTTCGCTTCAAATCTAAAGATGAGCACTCGAGAGGAAGAAGAAAAGAGTGGTAGGACCAGGGAAAGTGAGTGGATGAAATGGGAAAAGATGGAATAAAGTAGGAAAAAACGAGTAAGAAAAAGACAGCGAGTCACAATGAGAGCGGGTAAATGAGATGCTTAGAAAAAGGTTTAGACAGGAGGGGGGTGGTGGTGGATGAGTTAGAGGGATAAATCAAAAAAGGCCTTCATACTTTATATCCGTTTTATGTCTTTTTCTGGCATTTTGCTCTCAGATGATCACGGTCACCTCAGACCCTCGTGCTTTTGGCTGCCTTTAATGCAGCTGATGTGGGAGCTGAAAAGATTTTTATTTGTTGGAACTGTATCTGCATGAGAGTGCCAGCTGAATGACTCCAGACAAGGACAGAAGAGGGTTTGAGGGGAGAATGTAATTAAGCAGTCTGGTTCACAGCCCCCGTATTGGCAAACATCCCTGCTGCTGAAGTGTCCTCGAGCAAGATATCAGCTTCTTTTTTTGCTCCGGGATGCTGTATAGCTGACCCTGAACTCCCTGTGGAGGGAGAAGACGGAGAGATATGAAAATGTAATATCAATTAATACAATAAATATTTGAATCAGAAACCTCCTCTGATTGGTATTACTCTTTTCTCGGAGATGTAATCCCAAGTCAGATGTGACCGTGAATTTATAAACCAACCTGTCGTTTCTCAGGAGTCTAATTAGCCAAAATTCAATGTGCGATAATACCTGAATGAGTGTTGGGAGGTTTAAAAAGCATGTTGGAGGATTGATGCAATACTGTTTTAATATTAGACATTTGAAGTCTAGGTGCAAAGACATGGTTTGAATGACAGCATCTTTCTCTTCTTGGCATTTTTGAATCCTTTTCAGGGGGGGTCTCCTCAGTTTTGCCCCCTTCAAGTTAGACACGTCATCAATACCCACCTGCTCGCGGTGAATCCTCCAGATAATCTCCTGCTGTGTTCTCACCTAAACTAATTCAGACATTATCTAGAGATTTTACTTTTGCCTCTGGTGAATGAAGAATGTTGCTAATTCACAAAGCTGTTGTGAATAATTTCAATTTTAATATCTAATAATAATTTAGAAGTATTCACGGGTGAGATTTTTGTATTGTGGTATTCGTAGGTTTCAGCCTTTTGAATTTCCATCCGGCAAAAACTTGCAGCATATAAAACATCTGCAAGGGCTCATATCCCCTGCATTACATAATGTTAAGATGCTGAGGATGTTCTTTCGATCAAGATCACACACAAATCCATAATGTATCTGGGTTGATGCTCTTTGTGCTGAGCCCGACACGAGCACCTCCTGATATTATAAACTGAGGACTGTAATGTGGCCACTAAATGTAAGGTTCCACCGTTTGGTGATGAAACAGGAGTTGGGCTCTTAACCAATCTACACTAGTCTCTCTGTTGTTATTCTCCATAAAAAAATCTGCATTCATGTAATTTCTCTCCCAAATACTTTGTTTAGTTTGTGCTTAGCTTGTGTTTCAGAGCAATATGAAATGGATGGTGTCTGTAAACGTAGCAGTAGATTGAAACCAAATTATAGAAGCCATATGGTGCAATGGATTACAAAGTCAAATGCATACGTTGCAAGATATCTGCTTTAGATGCTGCCATGCAGATCTATGCACCATACAAGTTGTCAACTAGCTACAGCAAACACTTGTAAAGTCGAATCGTTGGTATTGTGTGGGGTAAATCACTCCTAACATTAACGATACATTTATAGTTGGTCTTCTTTTATTTAAAAGGAAAATATTGGTAATCTTGTGTGGAGTGCAGCTGATGGATACCTAACACCAAAGAAGTCAGGAAAATAAAAGCATGCAATTGTAAGATGAGTATATACTTGCAGAGAGATCCTGGCCTCGGGAGAGGGTTGAGTATTTGCGTCCAGTGTGTCTCTGCAGTTACTTGTGTGAACTAAAAAGATGTGAGGTGGTACTCAGCGGCAGCACTGAAAGATTAGTATGTCAACTGTCGAGAGCCCTGAATGATAAACATTGTACACAAAGTATTTTTCACACAAGTGCTTTCAAGTGCCATACAAGAAAAAGCTTTAATGCACTGGGTCTTTTAGATAACATGCTCCGAAGTGCTTCAATGTGCCCACTAATGTTTCCTGTAATGCCACTTGTGTCTTTAATGTAGTCCATATGCAGTTAGCACGTAAATGTGAAAATGTCACATGTCACATGTCGCAAATGAAAGTGTGTTTTCAAGCCTTGATTTGCACATCCTAAGCTGTGATGGGCATACATGTATGGACAACATGTGCAGGGATATATAGATAATCCCATAGTACATGTGTGACCCTACTAAATATTGAATTTGTCAGGATTTATAGAACATATAGAGCAACCCAGACTGGCACGTACAAAAGAAGAAGAAGGCAAGGTCAAAAAGGTTAACCCACACACTCACCTACCTACATGGGCTGGGACGCTCAGAGTGAAGCTTCAGTGGTTAAATATTCAGAGGGAACCCGCCAAGATTGGCATGTTCCTCCACTTGAATCTCAACAGACTGTAAAGCCACTTTTCTCCTTCTTTGTGAATGTGTACTTGTTTAGCATGTCACACTTGGTTTCACCTGCATGTTAAACTGGATCCCTCCTGATCAGACTCTTTTATTCAGTGAGGCTTAAGTGATTCTAAATGACAAAATGTTTCCATCGCATGTTGCTTTTTGATCAAAGTCATGTGATGAAAGCACTCAGCGAATTCCTGATTCCGGGGAATCTCTGAGCTGAGCATGCATCCATTTTGTTTGCACACAAACTAAAGTGATTATCATGTTTGCCTCGATGCATAATACAAATACATTTAAGATTGGATTGTGACATAGATTTATTTCTTTTTGATTGAGATCTCGTTTGCAATACAGACCTGAGTACAGCAACAAATATATAACATAGATAAAATCCTCTTTAAATTAAGGCAAATAAAGAGCCAAGCACTGACCCCTGTGGTGCCCCATCAGTAATTACAGGGTTAGTTCATATGGAACCATAAAAACATAATACCCATATTCTATATATTTCCTATATATATCAACCAAACTTGCATAGAACTAGTTCTGAAAAAAGATCTAAACTCAAGAGTCATTTGCTTAGTAAAATGCATGTGGTCAAAAGTAGAGTGTTAGAGATAAAGTGAGATGAAACTAACAACTACCTTTGAATTAAGTATATATAAGTAAGAGTAATTAAGTCTCTAGGCCAATAAAAAAAAATTCCGACAATAATTTGTGCATGTTTGAAAGTAATTCTACCACTACATATTGTTGGAAGTAAATTTGAAATATTAGGAACAACAATAGGAATATCACCAGCGTATGGGCAATGTGTCTGAACTATTTTAAAAACAGACATAAAACAGACCTTGTGTATTGCTCCCTGTGGGCAAGTGGAGACAGACTTTGCTTTTTAATGAAATGGCTCAAAACAGAACAGAGGAATGAGTAGATCCAAATTCCCCAGTAACTCTCCAGCTGCAGTAACAAGACTAATAACTACGAGCAGCCCTCACAGGTACGGCTGACATTTAAAGCGAGGCGAGACTCTCCCTCTCCCATTATAGTACATCCTGTGTTATTTTAACATCCACAAATGAGACCGTGTTGTTTCTGAGAGACACAGTTCTTGTGTTCCACCCCGAGGTGAGCACACGACCCAGATAACCTTGTGGCTGCAGGTCAGACACATGGCCGTGCTCCTCACGCAGCCTGGAGACAAAAACAGGAGGAGGAAAAGAAGGTGCAGAAAAGAAAGGAAGATTAAAGACAAAGAGTCCCTCATCATTTTCAATTAGTGTAGTATGAGGGTCATTCAGCAATAGATCTAGAATACGCTTTAGTCTCTGTGAATCTCTAAGAAGACTGGGCTTGAAAAATTCACTGACGGAACAAAGAGAATGAAAAACGAAGGAAGGAAGTTCAAAATCAAAGTGTATCATAATCCATTATTTCAGTTCACATCAGTGCACCTCCTGTAATTGCATATTAGCTCTCTTATAATACCAAGTTAACACCAGGTCAAAGTGTGGTTCTCCCCTAGCTGCAGTAAGTGAAGGTACGCTGTTACACCACTTTTTATGGTTGAAAGTTCAACAGAGCACACATCTGAACGAACCTGACCTCGTGGTGAGAGGCGGTGGAGGCTCAGGAGGTAGAGCCACATGCCGAAGGCCATATGCCAGTGTCCTTGGGCAAGACATTGCACATCCCCTAAATGGCCCCTGATGGCTGTTCTGTCTGTGTGTGTATAAAAGCACGGTATGAATCTGTGTGTGACGTGTAGTGTAAACAACTCGAGAGGTCGATAAGACAAGTCACAGATAAATGCAGTCCATTTAATAGTCACGTGCGGAAGTTCAACAGATTTGAAATTTTGAACCGAATATCAACCAACCAACTTTCAACTTAGCCAGATTGACAAATGTTATCATCTCTTATCATCACTTTTTCCACTGATTAATCTTCCCTGTTTCATCAATCTCCATCTTTAAAACAAAACCTCAGGGGGAAATTGACTTAAAATATACCTGTGTGACTTTTGTTGGACTGGTTCTCCTGCTCTGGCCACAAGTGGCAACTGGGAATCATGGTAACAGTAACAGTGTAAGCTAACATTAGCTGCCACAGTAATCATATTACTCCAAGTATGGCTGAGGGTGTGGTCAGCGTGATGCAGGGGTGACCCCGCCTCTCACCCAATGCCAGCTGGGATTGGCTCCAGATCCCCTTGCAACTCTCAAAGGATAAGCGGTTTAGGTATGGATGGATTTCTAATAGAGCAACTGTAAAACTTTATCTTACTTAAGTTCACTGCAATGCAACATTTACTTGCAAGTAGTTTCCATGAGAAGTGTGTTTTTTTTATTTTAATAAAATATGTCGCAAAGCACCTTGAAGAGGTTTGTGTTTCTGTCCACTGGACCTTGCTAGGGGCAAGTACAACTCCCAAACAGAGACATCAGTGTTGGATCCCAGCAACACAATAAGGCAGTGATCTTATTTATAAGTATTTGTCCTCCAGCTACAAGACGTAAACACAGCAATGAGGGCTGTGCCTTGTTGCTCTTTGAACATTGTTAGCTACAGCAGCTGTAACACCCACCTAAACAACCGGAAGTCCCTTAGGAGCCTAATGGGATGGATCTGCTTTGCTGTACACCATGCTCCCGACATTAATATTAAGTCACATTAAAGTCTCAGTTCATTATTACGTTTCCTCCAGCTGAAAGGATTCTCTGTGTCTCTCATCATATTGAGCAGCTCTGCACAGCTGGACAGCAGCCTGGCACCGGGTAGAAAAGGGAGTGAATGTGGCACAATGAACAGTGTGTAACATCATGATGACATTAAAGTGTTTGAACCTTTCACCACTTCAGATAGAACTATTTCACTTCCAGAAATGTGTTTAATCACATCCTTTTCTTTACAAACTGAAAGTGATCATGTGTGTGAATCCTCTGTGTTGGTTTGACAGTGAATTAAAACACGATTCAGTGATGATCCATTGTTTATTGGCAAGTTAAAGTAATGAGATTACATTTACACAAGGTTACATATTTGGGGCGTAATATTGGGTGTAGGAATCCAAATAAAATGTGTTTATGGTTAAAATAGAAAAAAAAAGCATCAATGGGCCAGTGAGATAGATAGGGACAGTAGTGTGTGTGTGTGTGTGTGTGTGTGTGTGTGTGTGTGTGTGTGTGTGTGTGTGTGTGTGCGTGTGTACTTTCTCCTGCTATGTGGACTAATATATTTATTTAACACGGACAAGCTTATTGTGAGATTCCTTTAAAGCTTAATGAGATGAAACAAGTAAAGTGAGATATTGACTAAGATAATTCTTCTCTTCTCTCTCAGGTTCTCTTTTTGTTCCTGTGTCACCCTTAAATTGATTTCTCTTTTCTTCTCTCATTCGCTTCTCTTCTCTTTGCAGTTTGCTTTCTCGAAAATGAACATCTTTGTTTCCTTATGCGTACGCTGAACTGATGCTGACCCCCTCTGTGATTATTAGTCATGTCTTTTTGTGTGTGTGTGTGTGTGTGTGTGTGTGTGTGTGTGTGTGTGTGTGTGTGCGCACGTGTGCCTGCTTTAGAGGGTTGGGAGAATCACTCCTTGGAAATAGAGACGGTAATCTTGCGTCCCAGCTACACACACACACACACACACACACAAACACACACACACACACAAGCCAATTCTCTGTTCACAGTGTAATGAGGCAGAAATCAGAGTCAAGCTGTGAACTTATGAAACAAGATGCAGATGAACAGAGGCCTTGCCAAGACTAGAAGGCCGTCAAGCTGTTCGGTTTATTGCCGTCTCATCCCACTCACATATACACAGCTGTATTGTCAGTGAAATGGCTGTTAGTCCTTAAAGGCGCAATCTGGAGCGCCTTTGGATTGATGCATTTCCCAATTCGTATTTTCTGATGAGCTCCGTTCACACGCAGAAAATGAGCTTTGGGAGACTTCCTACGTCCATTGTGACTGAAAGTGTCAGTTTAATACCAGTGTTTATAGATACCGCAGGCGAGAGGAAACCCTCTCCAGTCTCAGGGTGGAAGTTACGGTGATGTAGTGGGGAAAAGAAAGGTGGATAAATAATGAGCTTTATAGGAGGTGATCATCTTAAGGCTTTTACAAGCAGCAGTTAACACACAATCCAAAAGGAATTTGTAGTAAAAAAAATGTTTTACCCCACAATATACACTGTGAACTAATCTCTTTAATATTCACATCCATCTGTAAAGATATATCAACTATACTTAAGTCTTTAATAGAGATGACTGATGAATATTTGAGTGCAGGGGAAAACCCAGATTTAATTTAACATGAAATGTTTAGTTTAAGATAAATACAGGGCCTAAATAATAAAAAAAAACTATAATTTTCCCACAATTAAAAACATGGGTATCAATGCTGAAACCTATGCAGGACATAATTCAAAATTTGCTTCATATCTTTATATACACAGGTGGCATGCTGCTGATTCAGCTCCAAAACTGCTCTCCCCATAGCAGTCCATGTGTGTAATGACTACTGAGTGTCATAATGAGTCAGAGGAACGATGACGATTAGGTTTCTGCATCCAGCTTCACTTGTCACATGAGCTGCGACATACAGACATGAAGCCAACAGTGAATTGAACCACGCTAACCACACAAAAAAAAATCAGTGAGGCATTTCTATTCATTGTGGCCACTATTTAAGTTGAGCTCACTCTTATCAAAAATATATTTTAAAGATTATGAGGTTAGGTCTGTCCTTTTTCAAATAAAATGTTTCTGCATTGAATATGCAAATTGTTTCATAGTACTGTAGTTTCCTTCCTGTGCTTTTATCCAGATGTTGCTTGGTTTGATAAATGGTGAATGTGACTAAGAGGAATGGAAACAGATTCAGTAAATAAATAATGACGTAGAAAAATCACATGACTCAATTTCACTCAAGCTTCTGCTCCAGGACAGATGGAAAATGGCGGCAGATGAAAAGGTCAGTCCTGTTTGGACCAATGAAACTGCAGTGTTCCTGAATACAAAGTAAACAAGTGGGCTCTCTGTTATCAGGCTGTCCATCACAATAATACATCCATGGTTTGTCTTGGTTTGAGCTTTAATCAGTGCTCTTCAAACATCATCACGTTTCACCTTCTTATTCTGCAGTGATATTACAGCACCTGAATAATTAGTGCCACCTCTTAAATTTTGGATGTGGATTCAAACAGGCATGGATTCCATTTTTCTTTGACTGATTTCTTCTGATTTGCACAATGGGAATACAGTTATGCTTGGCGCGGATGGCTCCATCAGAAGCTGCCAGCATATGACAGCTGAGCACATGACTCCGTGTCCTGCATGAACTAACGCGACGCTTCATGTAATTTAAAAATGTGTTTTAGCCTTTAACAGCCATAAAACATCCCATTTTAGGTTCTTTTAAGTCCACTTGACACTTGCTAGCAAACATTCCTAAACTGCACATGTCAGTGTAGCTGGAAAAGTCAGCTCCAAGTGGCATTTTGTCAGCTCAAAGGATTCAAAATTCCGCACGTTTCCTTAACAAAAAAGTGCTTATGCATTGCATTTTTGTTCCCCCTTGCAGTGAATGCGATCGATGGTACAGCATGTACAAGGCTTTCACTAAAATGGCTTTCCCTCCTTCCGTGTCTGTGCCTCCAGACTGGAAGAAAGTGTTTCATGACCCACCACTAGACAGCACACGCTAGATCAATACCCAGAGCGTGTGTGTGTGATCAATAACCAATCTGATTATAATTAATGTGGGATCGAGTGGGGTGCAGGTAGCATACACTCCCACACACACACACACACACACACAGAAAGGGATATGCAGGAGAGTGTCATGGATGATTTGGGAAGAAAGAGGCAGGGAATGTGAAGTATGACCAAATCTTCAATTTTCCCTTTCTTACATTCCTCCTCTCCTGCTGGCTGCTTTTCAAACGCTTCTTCCCCCTCTTCTCGCTTCATTTTGTCATAGCTGAGGGCATCAAGGCACATGTATCCATGTCAATCTCTAAATCTGCCTTGTTCATGCTCTCTAAATTTTTGTTCAATGAACAGAGGGAGTGGGAAACAGAAAAAAAATTGAAAACATCTCACACAGAGAGCAAAAGAAAGACTGAGACTGGTCCATTTTCAAGTTCCTTTATGTCTTCAGATTCTAACATGATCAGAATGCAGGCGTCCAGCTCTCTGTCCAGTTCAGGCTTTCTCATGAAGTGACGGATCTATCTTGCTGTAAATCAACATATCAATAGCAATGGTCTAGGCAGTGATGAGCTCTCCCACTTGGTTGTTGCCTCTCAAGACATTATGTTGGTCCAAATGTGTGAGTGTCAACGTTTGGTTGTGTCTCATCCTTGATGGACATAGAGGCTGAAGTGAGTTCAAAAAAGTTGCCTCGGCTGTTAGTTGATTGTGATACTTAAGACAACTACTCCCATGAAGTAAACTCAGAGTCACTAGAGTCAAACTTTGTCACTACAGTTTTACTCCCAGTCTCAGTTGTGTCGATGAGTAGATGTGGCACCAATCGTCAGATTGACCCGAAACTTCCCAGATTTTTACCCGGGCAATATGAAATTCTGCATTTATAAATAAACCAAATCAATAAATCAAATACATTTATTTCCAAATGGCCCTGGTCACAATAACATGTATATAATGCATCCATATTTTAAGCTACTGACCGATTTCAACAGTAGGAAATAGGGCAAAACGTGGTTCCTGGGACTCTGTAAGAACAATTCAAATTTTACATTGCTTCTGTCATCTTAATATATTTTTGGCCATCATATCAATCAGTAATTGTTAAATTGTACAAATAAAGTTAATTTCTGAATTCTCCTAATGCAGAGAGTTCACTAAAAAGGTCTGTGTAAGGTTTCGTACTAGAACTGGGACCCAATAGCACAACTCACAGACAGAGTTCAGTTTTCAAAAAGAAGTGGTCTTTGTTACCAGGCAGGGTTCAGTACACAGGGAGTCAAAATGGAGTGAAGATACCTAGAGGAAACAGAGACAAGCGTGAGTATCAAAATAAAACAGGAAGTGACATAGAACATGCAACAGTAAATGGTGTGTGTGTGTGAGTGTAACCATGACAGTCTGACAGGTCTAGAAACACAGCAGACTTTAATTACTTGACATTTTGGGCTAACAAGCAGATTCAGTTTGGTGTAATTGAGCATAATATTATCCAGCCCTGTTCCACAATAACGAGCGCCTGAATTCCAAAGAAAGGTCACAGTCAAACAACAGGTAAATCTAGTGGTGAGAGGCACAGCGAGGTGTATCGAACAATCAGTCGCCACGGCTGATAAGCTTCACAGGCTTTTGAAGGTGCCCACCTCTCAGGTGGGAGCCAATTGGAGTCGAGGGCTCAGACAACTCAATTTGAATATCCAAAAACACTGCAAGCAAGTAAGGGTTATCACACGGAGAGGAGAGGAAACGACAGACAGCCATAACAAAAGTCAACTGAGGGTTGTGTTGGAAAAAAGAGAAAGTTTCAACACCTCATTTTGTATGTGGTTCAAGTTATCTTTGCCAAACAAATGTGGCACTAACATCAATACGAGACAATTCACAAAAAAATTTTGTTGGCATCAAGATATTGTTTCAGACATTCTCTCATATTCAGCTTTACCTCTAAATAAAGTTATTTGAAACATTGTCTACCCTACTCCAGATATTTGTACATACTTTATGAATATATATATTCCCTTCTGTTTAAAAAAAAAAAATCTGTCCACACAATCTTTGTTTTTCAAAATATCTGTCCAGATAAGAAGTAACAAATGGCTACAAATCCTCAAACATGCATGTTGGGCCTGTAGGTGGCAATAAAGTCTACATTAATGATCTGTCGAATACCAGAGAAGAGCACTGTGGTCCAAGTGATATTGGGTGAGGTAGACGCCTGTGAATGTCACTGATGTTCTACAGTGATGCTAAATTTAGCTGCAAACTTGTAATTCGACCTAGCAGTGTTAACCAGACATTGAGAAACTGGTTTATAGCTGCCATTGTTGTGCTTGTTCCTGGCACATGCTTCAAACACAAAGCCATAGCAGTGTTTAGGGTTAGGTTTAGGACATGCGTGAAGTAAGCTGCGATGTGACCGTTTCCCGTTTTACATGTACGTACTGCACTTTGGAAGGCGTTTGTGAAATAGTCCATTTTGGTTACTTGAAAGGCCGTTAGCGTGTGGACGAGAGGCTCAAACACAGAGGATACATTTTGTATGTTGTTGTGATGTCTCTTCCTATAGTCATACTGTTTAGTGCTACACAAGTTTGACCCATGTTGTAATAAAGTGGTATTTTCCTTTAAACCTGGTCTTTTAAAAAGCAGAACATCATCTTACTGCTGCCAGTTTGTCATGAGCTGTAATATTGTCACTGCTGAAATAATCCTGATATTAAACAGTGTGTGACTTTTGCAGGGTGAAGAGGCCACTGCTTCATATGAATAATAGGAGAATCTGTGTAGTTCTATGAGACACTTGACATTTGATGGTTCATAACTGGTTTAAATGGTTAATGTGCTTTAAACCTCTGAGAGAAGAGGAACGGTCTTGAGTGATTAAAGAATCATATGACTGATCAATAAAGCATGGAGGGGAGGAAAAGGAAAGAATGAAAAGAGAACTAGAGTGGATGAGTGGAAGAGGTCATGATTTAATCCTCGGGGAGGGATGAAGTCTGATAAATGTTACAGTCCATTAATGTGTGTGTGTGGACTTGTATTACTCATGTTGTGGGGACATAGAGTATATTTGTATTCACACTCACATTTTGGCAAATTGACTTCCTTTTGGGGACAGAAAACTAGTCCCCACAGTATTAAAGAGTTTTATTATATTTAATTTTAACTTTTTTAATACTTACTTAAATGCAAATATAAATCTTTGATAGAGGACTTATATATGCTTGAGAGTATATATATATATATACATGTATATTATTTCCTCAGTCATTACTGATGTTGTACTTGTATAGATTATGTATAGATGGATGGTATCTATAAGCTTTGACATCGAGCAGTCAACCTTAGTGCATGTATTTGAGTGGCGCATGTAAGCCTGTCAGCTTTCATTGTTTTTCTGTGAGCAATCAGACATGCATTAGCTTTCAAATGGGGTTGTGTTTAAACCTCTCTTTTATTCAAGGTTATGGAACAAAAAAATTGCTCCATCTGTGTTCCACCTTTTTTGATTGTCCATAATTACTTATCCATCACACTGAGGTAGAGCTGTTGGACAATACCCAGCATTGTGTGACACCCCACTCACCCACCAAAACAAAGCACTTGATAATGAGAGACCTTATTCTGAATGAGACTGGAGATTGCAAATTGTCTGTGATTATGATGTGGATAGTTCCTTTTTCACGCCTGCATGCTGGCAACAGCCAGAGGCCGGAAGCCTTATGTTTTTGCGTAATTTGATTAGACTTTGGTGGTCAAAGATCAAGTTCACACTGACACAACCTACTTTTTGTCTTGTGAACCTGATATCTCCAGATAATCATTTCAGATTTTAGTGGTTGACGATCAGAGGCCAAGGTCACAGTGACCTCGTGTTCCTGTGAATAAGATACATCAGGAACACCCGTTTGGAAGTTAATTACACCTGGCACATTCACTTGGAATCAGGGATGACTTGATTAGAATGTGAAGTTCTAAAGTCAAGATCACTGTGACCTCACAACCCCCTTTTTACATCCTGAATGTGTCATCTTTACAACACCTCGATAGGAGCCTTTCAAATGTTGTACAAATGTTCACTCAGACAGATGCACTGATTTGGTTTGGATGGTCAGAGGTCAAGGTTACATTGGCCTCACAAAACCTGTTTTTGGCCTCTTGAACATGATCTCAAGTCTGCCTTTGGAGAAAATCTTGAAATTTTCACCAGTTGTCAATTGGACTCAAAGATAAAATGATTAGATTTTATTGGTGAAAGGTCAAAGGTCACTGTGACCTCATTTGAGTCTGGCAAAGCATGTATTCAGACTAGAACTCTACTGGTTGGTGGAGGCATACAACTGCAGGGTGGCAATTCTAGGTTAAATGTACTACACACTTCTTTGAAAATCATTATGCCATCACGGTAGAAATCCCACGACAAACCTTTTGCTTATTTCCTCATGAACATCTGAACCACAGAAACCTTAAACTGTTTCCCTCTCTGCTGCAAATAATATCTGCAACAGCCTGCACAGAGGTCTTGTATAAAAACTACAGCAGGAAAAAACACGTGTTATGTTTGGGAGAGTTACTGTTATATAACTAACATGGATCTTTGAGCATATGGGTTCAGTGGGCTACTGGAAAAGATCCAAATTGCAGCTGTTACATGGTGAAATGCAATACACTAAACATTGTGTGCTGATGCAAAACATTTTCAGACTTGACAGATGCAGATCTGTGGATACATATTTTGGATAATTTTATGTTTTAACATCAGTGGAAGTATCCCATGATCCTCTGAGGCCTGAGAAAGGGCACACACCAATCCAAAGCTCATGAAAGCAATTTTTAGCCCATTGAGTATAATAAAGTCATCAACCAAAGATTTTGTTTTGGTGATGTGACAGTTTCCCCTTGTCATCTCTGTCTTTCCTTCCTCTCCCTCTCTTGACTGTGATGTGCCACTGTTTCTATCTCAGAACAAACAGCCTCCGTCATCAACACTGAATCACATGTGTCAACAGGCCAATCGTCTCAGCCGTGTGCACGTGTGGTGTTTGTGTGTCCTTGTCTGGGATGTTTTAGGTGAGTCTGTGTTTCGTGCGTCCTGATGTACATTTTGTGCCATCTTCTCGGCAATGAGTCAGTGCGTGTGATGAGCGTGTGCATTGTCTCGTAGCGGTGTCATCGCAGCATGATGTCTAAAGAACCCTTTTCAAAATCCTCCCCCGAAAACAGAGTGAGATAATGAAATATTAAGCATTGTGATTGGTTGATTCAATTATACAGCAGGCCGGCATCAGGCTCATTTTATGAGTGCAGCAGAAATCGGCCTCTGTTTGACTGGGGAGAGAGACTGAATACGCACGTACACACAGTTCTCGACCAACATAAGGACATCCACCCACTCTCTCATATTCAAAAAGACACACACACACACACACACACACACACACACACACACACACACACACACACACACACACACACACACAATAATTGTGGAATAAGAACATGCACTTGAAGCCAGGTAAAAATAAACACACACTGCTTGTGGGTGGGATCTATATCTAAAACTCTGTTTTGCATTCTAAGTCAGGAGCTTCCAGACAGTGACTTTCTTCCCCACAGCACATATATAAACAGTTTCTGGGGGATTATGTGCATGCGTGAAGAGTTTGGCTGTTTTTGAATATGTGGGTCTGTTTATACCATATCACATTTGCATTTGTTTACCCTTCCAATCCTCTGAAATCTCTCCTGATTATTTCTGCATCCCCTCTTCCACTAATCTATGAGCACTAACTTTTCCTGGAATGAGGAGTAGAGCCTTTGATTTACTTATTCTTGTCTACACAAAACACTTTAGGACACATTATCGCTATTTTGTCTCAGTTGCAGGGTAATTAAGTCCTTATTTTTTCTACAGGCAGGAGACGTTTCCATTTAGAACAACAATGAATATACTGTTTGTGCATCTTGATAAGTTGATGGTAATAAGCTGTGACCTCTAGGGCATTTATAAAGCATTGTCACAATATCTTTCTAATCAATTCAGCCCCAACAACAAATAAATAGAAAAGATGCAACTTGTTTGTATCATGTAGATAAATGATTCCTTAAAACAGCAAATAACAGCCTTCATAAGGAACTAATGACCTTCTGTAGAGTTCATACCTCCTCCACCAAGGACCAACACATTTAAATTCACTACACCATGATTTGTATTTGGATCTGCAGTCCCCTTAACATAGCTGATTTTTCTTTAATCAAGATCCATGAATTATAATCAGTAAAATCATCAAAACTTTTGAAAACACCCCATCTCACAATGTTTAAGTGAAAACAAAAATGCCTGGATCCACCCTGTGATCCACTAACATTTGCTGGGTTCTGCCTTTGGTCATGCTCTGCCACTTTTTAGAAATCAGTTGAGGAGTTTATGTAGAATCCCACTACCTAGAATTAAAAACAGACGAAAACATAACCTCCTTTGCTAACAAACTAGAAGGGCACTCTGACAGTTCATACCACTGTCCATGTCAAAGAAAGAGGGGAAACAAATCCTTGATCCACCCATTTATAATAATCTGCTCCAAAATGTAATGGGTTCTGTTTTGGACTATGTCCCACCCCTTCACAACATTCCATGGAAATCTATTTGATATAGTTGTAACATTATTCTGATATATTTCTCTTCATGCTAACTAACAAACATAGATGAAAACGTAACGTCCTTGGCGAAGCTAATAAAAGGAAATAGGTGAGGATATGATGAAACAGGAGTATCAAAGATAATGTAATTGATTATAGAACACACATTTGAAAGTTACAGTACATATGAATTAATCTCTCCATTTCTTCCTATCCATCTGTCCATTTCCAGCCTCTTACCTGAGGTCATAATAGCTAAGTGAGACTGCCAAGAGGTTGTCCACCATGAGCCACCTTCCCCTCCCCCCAACTGGACTCTCCAGTCCAGACAGGACGTCTAATCCCCGCAGCATGCTCGGGGTCTGCCCGATTGTCCCTTGAATAGACCTTTTTTTTCACAGCAGACATTTTGACATGTCATGGTAGGACGATAATGATGGCTCCGTTCAGTTGAAGTGTCCCAGTAAGACGTCATGACTGTGTGACAGTGACCCATAGTGAGCAGTACCATGACCCTGGGACTGAAGCAGCTACATGGAATTAAGCCATCATTCATTTTATTATTTACACCAGTGCCTTTCCTACTGTGACATGTCAAAATGTCTGCTGTGATGAAAGACCCATGTGTCCTCTGAAGCCCTGCAAGGGGCATCTGTTTAAAAGTCCACCTCCAGTGGCCCCTCCACTCTGAATTCATATCCACTAACCAGGTTTCCCTCTAAGTGTAGAGCAGAGTTTAATCAAATATCCTGATGATCTGCAGAAGCAAATGCATGTCAGTGCACTTTTTAATCTTCTACTGGTATGAGAATATTAGGGAGTTGGTGAATCAAGATTAAGTAGCTGATGCTGTTTGCATTTGGTCTCCGGTCCACTCGCTTCTGTAAATCAGTGTAATCTCTGTAATCTGCCTTTCTTCGATCTTTTTTTCTGAAATAAATAAACCATGAGATATATTGCTGTACTGTACTTTCCATATTTCAAGACAGAGTGGCATCCACTACAGTTGCAGTTAATGGAAACCTTTGGGATTTTACCAAACTTAAAGAACAATTACTTATTGAACAGAATAAAAAAAGGCTGCTTCCAGGAAAATACACCAGCGCAGCAGCTGAGGTATGTTCATATCCATCAAGCTCACCAATACTCTCTCTATTTTCCATCTTTGTCAAATTCTCTGCTGTCAAAACTCCTCTTCATCACTTAATCGTCCCTGTCCTGCCATTATTACAAACATGTGCGAGCTAGCTACGGCCTTTTTCACCACTCATGGACTTGACTGTTTTGTGGAGTCATGATGTTTTAACCACAGTAGTGAAGAGCTTATGGGAAAATCTAAAAAGCACATTTCTAATCTTAACATGTTTTAGTTATTTGAGTGATCAGTAAATGTCAGTAGGATTTTGAAGGTCAGACCACATATTATACACACATATACAAATCAAGTCTGCTGGTCTGTTAACAGTGGATGGTTGGATGGTTGGTGAAAACTGGAAGGAGGTTGTTTCCTTCCTTCAGTTACACAAGCAGCAGCAGCAGCAGCCGTATTTAGCCCCAGTTTGACGGCTGTTCATTGCCTAAGTGTGACAGTTGTATAACCATGGCTGGGCCATTTCAGCTTTCTGAGGATTAGTCTACTATACATACACACTTCACTGTACCTTGGTAAGGCACCTACCACATTCAAGGGCCTTCTTCATCAGCCAGCAGCACCATTGTTCTCCCCACTCCTCCTTCTCACCAGCCTGCGATACTGAACATGAGAGTCAATTGAGGGCCCTTACTGGAAACTCCAGGGCCCACAGCTCAACTTCATTTTTAGAGACAGCGTTATCTGTCCTCTCTCCTCTTTGATGCTTTTGAGCTTCAGATTCAAGCTGCCATACATCTGTGCTTTGCTGGTTCAGCTCAATAACATCTCCACTCTACTTACTTTTGAACACTTAAAGCACATTGTGTTTTCGCTAAAAGACTGAAGATAAACTTGTATTTACCTCAATAAACTTGAACTTTGCAGTCTATGCATCTCTTTTGATGGATTGGATTTTATTTCACTTTCACCATAATTTGTACAACGTAACAACGTTACCCTAATGTAATATTATTATAATATTATTTTGATTATGTTTACAACCCATGCCGATAGAATATTACATATAGTCCGATTATGATGTCAAGCAGTTAGTAGCTTCCATTCATGTCTGTGAAACACAAATAGGATGTTAAAAGGCACTTGGGATGTATTCATATCTCCATAACGTGACTTAGGTCAGTATACTCCACATGCCTTCATTTGATTATTGTTAATTCTGAGTAGGATTTTATTCTGATTAAGAGTCAGAAAATCACATGAGTTCCTTTTCACTGCACAATTAGTAATGATGAGTGTTTTAGGAGTGCCACAGTGGGGCAGGGTGTCGCCTCACTTTAAAAGGTTCCTGGTTTGAATCCCAGTTTGGACTGGAGTTTGCATGTTTCCTTCCACAGTCCAATGAGATTTAGATTGGGGTTAGGTTGATGGATACTATAAATGGACCATAGGTGTAAATGTGAGTGTGAATGTTTTGATGTATATTGGCCCTTCAGAATGCTTGTGACTTGTCCAGGGTGTACCCCATATCTTGTTCAATGCGTTTTGCACTCATGACTTTATAAGACTGTGAAACAACTCCAGACAAAGAAAGAGAGGAAACAAGCCACAGTCACAGACGATAACTTTGCTTTGTGTCCCGAGAGAGGCTGGAGTCCATTCCGTGTGAAAAGATGAGTCAAGGGATTAAACAGCGGAGGTTAAGAGTAAAGGGATACAGTAAGATGAGAGGAGCCATAAAGTGAGTCAGAGCGGGATGATAAGTGGGTCATGACTCCGTGGTTTTCTGTGAATCTGTCTCTTCCTCTTCATTACTCACATGACCCGACCCGACTGGTTGCTTCAACCAGACTCGGCACTCGCTGGCTGGATGGATGGAGGGTTAATTGGCTGGCTAACTGATGGATGAATGACTGATCCGGGGCCTGTGTGGCTTCTTTCCGGGTGAGTGGTCGATGATGATGGGTGATGGATTGATGAATGATCACAGATGCATGGATTAAATGGTGGAAAAAGAAGATGTATGGGCAATGGCATCTATAAACAGACTGAATTAGTTAGTACACCACTAGTCTAATGATGTACTTTGCTATTTTTTTCACATTCATGTGTGAATGAGAGTCTGTAGTTAAATGAACCCTGTTGCTTTTGCTTATCCCTGTGAAGATGTCTACTGGTGAGTGAACACATTTAACTAACATCTGAGTCCATTAATGTTCGATGGCCCTCTTAACCTCTCTCATTAATTTGCTGCAGCTTTGTCTATACAAGCCTCGACATCAATTAAATCAGGGATGAGCAGTGTTATTTTCAGGTTAGCTGCTTTGGAGACATTTGTCAACGCCGGGGTGTGTGTGTGTGTGAGACATCTTGATCAGCTGGATAGAAGGAAGGAACACCTTGTCTCAGCAGCACAAAAGCAGCAGCTGGGAGTCGTTCATCAGTGACTACACACGAGCCATTCAGGTATAGCACTGTGAACTCATTTGACAAAATTTGACACAGCCCCATTCACATGTGAAGTGAAAAGAAGAGGATACAAATGTAGTGTAAAAAAATCTTGAAGTGTAAAAGAGATGGGGTTGCTTCATTATTTATATAAAATATGATTGTTGTGACTGTTATAGGCCCCAGTGGTTAAGATCTATACACGTCTATTCCATCCTATTGTTAAACAAGTGCTCCACCAGAGAATCATTTAACTCCCATTACATTGTCAATCTCAAGATGGACAGTTAAAAAGAGGGTCTTGATCGAGGTTATCATGGCTGCGTCATCCTCCTGGTACTGATCCGATATCACTGCAGTTAAAAAAAATAACAACTCGTATAACATAATTCGACAGCTGTATGATACTTCACCTGTATGGAATCTTTATTGCCATTATTGCTGTGTGGCCTGGCTCAGGTTAAACCCCTTTGACAAATACATACATGCCCTAGAACTATTATCTAGTCTGACAGTCATGATAGAAAAAGAACACACATAAATAACTGTAGGAATACAACAATGAATACCTTTTAAATATCAGTGTGCACTTCCAGTCTGAAGTATTGACAAATTGATGTTGTAACTAGCTCTGGCTAACGCGTCACTATCATAAATCACTTATTTTTCACGGCTCTGAAAAGCGTGTGTTTCCCATAAGCAGTTCAGCATAATAGCTGTTTTGAACCTGTGAAGAGGAAGTGATTTCTGTAAAAAAAAATGATGGGGGTGAAACTAATTATCTCAAAAGACGTGGTATCAGGTTGGTATATAGATGTGCACACTCGCCAACATTTGTGTTAGTATCAGTGGCATTTCTAATACTTGTATCAGTATCAGAACATCTCTACAGAAAACCAGGGAGAGGTAATTTGAAATCCTTCTTGTTTTCTTGGTCTCTGTGCAAAGCTGCCACTTTTCCTGTGGCGTGTTTCCATTGTCCTTGATGAGACGTTTTCCATTTTTTTTGCATTTAATCCAGCAACAGTCATTATGTCAAGTAGACTGCGGTTACTGGAGGGTTGGTTATGGTGAAGAAAGAAGGGTTCTCATTCATTCGTTCACTATCCTTCTTTTTTCAACCCAAACTTATCTTAAGTTTTTCCAAAGCAAATTCCTTCCAGCATAACCCTTCTGCTACTTTTATACAGGTGTAATAACAACTCAATATTTGGTGTATTTCTCAGCTGCAGATATGATACCACACTGTGCAGTCTGTTGTGGCAGCTCTTTATGTAATTGATAGAAGTAAAAATTGATAGAAATCCTATCTGGTATTGCTAAAACAAAAGGATTACTTCAGGTTTTGGTGATAATGCAGATGGAGATGTACTGACACTTCTCGCGTCTCACAATGTATGTCCTACATCTCTACCACTGCTCTGTGTTAAACAGTATTTGCTGGATGCACTCGAATATAAGCACGTTGCTATTTCAGAGTTAACTTTAAGTCTGCAGTTGGATGGACACTTGCTCTCATGGCAGTGTGACGCTCTGCCTGGAGGTTGAGGGGAGATTAGAGGGATGTTGTCCCAGGCTGAGAGGCCCTGACCTGGGCGAGGACTGCAGCTCCCCTCCCTTTGTGCTGCTTCACCGTGGAGAGGCGAGGGCAAATCAGGGAGCGAGAAGGAAAAAGAGGGAGCGATCACAAGCAAGGCACTTCACACTCCCATCACTCCCCAGCTCCCTCCACTCTCTTAACCTGCCCTCCTTTTCAGTCACTAACTCCCTCTGTCTCTCTGGGCATCTCTTCACCCCTCTTTATTAAAGTGTCCGACACACGGTGGTCGGTGAGTTCATCCAGACAGACATAAGTATATCAGCTTCTCATCGGAGGAATAAATGTTATGGTTTGTCCTCATGTGGCTCCCGGGGCTCACATACTGCCTGCCGAACTCCGGGTGACCGACAAAGCCGCTTAATCTGGCTGTATAATGAAATACTACAAAAATAAAATAACAACAAAACACCCCACCATGGTTGACATTGCTGGATGTCAGTCAGCGGCGGCGGCAGCAAACTGCTTTCCAATTGCCTGAAGGTGAATTTGACGTACAAGGACAAGGAGAAGGACAAACTAATGGGGGAAATACTGTTAGCAAGGTGGGCCACATTTCACTGTGATTATGCTCCGTTCTGAGGATTAAAAGCAGTGACATAAAATACTTGCTGGTGGTAATAGAGACCAGTCAGGACATTTATACACCTTAATAGCATTCCTGTAAGTGTGACTTTACTGTATCAGTGAAGGGCAAAGCACAGTCGCAAACTTTGAGGGACTCGTGTACAATAGTATTTTGTACCTATATGCTTTGTTCATATATAAGGCTTATGATTATATGACCTTGAAGGAACCTGGGTTTGTTTGCGTGTTCTCTTTGTAAATCTACATGCTAATGACTTTCTCACACATTGAAACAAAGATGCATTAACACACAACTGTTATGTCGACGACTGGAGTTCACATGTGTTCGTTTTGCACACAACTGGAGCCTCCTAGCAGTTTTCTTACTTGCTGATAATACTCTGGTTTCATTGGTGTAGGTGAGCAGTGGTGCCTGGCTAGAGAGAGCAGGATTTAGAATATAAATCATCAACACATCCACTCGTTCAAAGGGAATTCTCCATACAGTGTCCACCTCTATGGGCTCAATCCAACATGACACTGATATTGTAGCTGGCAGGGTAAAGTCTATTTCATGTCCGGTTCAACCTATTTGGACGTGTGTGGTCCCATCTAAGGCGAGTGATGTCTAGAAAAGTTCTGGTCTTGAAAAGGGATTATCACAGTAACAAATGGATTTTACCTGTGGTGTTCCTCCAGGTGCTTTTCATTCGAAAATGGTAGCTCACCGTGCATCCATGTGGCATAATTCCCCTTTTAGCCGTGGCAGTGGCAGAGATACAGGGATGGAAAGGTTGATCCATTAGTTTGTCCATTTGGTGGTGGTCTGTGATTCTGCTGATCCATCGCTTTGGTCCAGACTGACTTATTTTAACAACTATTGGATGGATTTTCATAAAATTCAGCTCAGACATTTCATTCAGTATCTGAAGGAATTGTTCGTATTTTGAAATCCCTCTTTTCCTCAAGCATCATCACAGAGCCTATATTTTATTTAATCCTAAAATGGTTTTACTTTGTTTTCTATGCTAATTTACCGATGTTTTGATGCTAACATGCTGAACTAAAACACTGCAAACACAAATACTGCTAAACATTAGTAATTGTAATTTTGTTAGCATTAAGTATGAAGCAGAGCTGTGCTCACGTACAGCCTCTAGCGTGGGTGTAGACTCCTTGTTAGTCTTGTTTGAATGAGTGTGAATGAAGCAAAATCTCCAAACAAAAACTATACATGCAGTTCAACAAGTGGCTTAATAAGACGTACAAGATGGAGCAGCATTCAGCAAGTACACATCGAATGCAGGAGATAACAGCAGTATTTTGACACATTTTTTAGACTGCCAAAGAATATATCAAAAAGCACTTGGTCATATTATAACTCGATGGGTATAAGATCAGATCATTGGTTTGCATTCTGTATGGAATGGTTTGCGTTCTGAAATATTTTTGAATAAATTGTTGGCCTACTACCACATTGTGATTGTGGTTTCATAATGAATAATTATTCACAAGTTAGTGCTTAAAACCAAATCTCAATCATGGGGAGAAATTCCTTTGAGTCTTTTAGGATAAGTCAGTTACTTCTTGAAAATTCATATTTTTTAGTTCAACTAACAATTTTAAACAGCAGATTAAATAGTGCAATTCCTTGTTTGATAACAATTTATTTGATTTTCTTCATTTTAGTCTCCAATCTCCCATTATCCTGTAGGGCCACTGTGTATTACATTATAACTTTAAATATCTTTCATGATGCTTTTGAAAGGCTTGTTGAAGCCATGTCATTGGCATCATCAGAAAGACTTGAGAGCATTAAGCCAGAGGGGAAAGAAAAGAAAGCGTCGTCACCAGACCTCCCTGTGGAGGCTTTGTTCTGACAAACTGCAGATCCATTGAAACTGATCCTCAGTGCTCAGCTGAATGAAAACTCTTTGATGCAGACAACGAGATATCTGTTGACCCAGGTCATTCAGTAATTCCAGATTGTAGTCGATTAAAAGAAGAAGTCAAATGTAAGAATAGCTCTCTACCAAATGTGGAAAGGCTTCATAAGTGGTGTGTGCAAAATTAAACAAAAATTACGGTTTTCATTTTTAGAAACAATGTTTATGCTGAAGGTCTAAAATCATTCACTGTGCTGGGGGCATGTGTTTTGTATTGGCAGTGACCTTTAAAATTAAATAGAGTGTAATTATTCAAAAGTACGAGAAAATCTAAGACTTTTTCAACCTTTGACACCAATCTATACTCATGTGTTGATACAGTAATTGCATGCACTAATATCACCAGTATTATTAAGATATTTCTTTTGCATAACAGTTTGCACTGCATATTGTTGTTGACATGCCTTCCCCAAGCCTAATCTACAGAGTCCATTCTAGCCTTGCCTGTGAAGGATATCTTATATGCAAGGTTTCTGATAGAAGAGTGTACATGTGTCCTTCAGATGTCCCTGTGCACTCTGCATCACCAAACTCTTAATGGCTCTGCGTTAAACGAAAACATCACCGAGTGGCCCTGCCCTCAGTAAAAATCTTGCTGCCGACCATAAAAATGTCCTGTGCCTGAACACGCTGCACAAAATGGCCATTTTGAAAATGACATTTGAGCAGAAAAGATTGGTTAGACGGTTGTTTTTATTGACAGAGTGGCACTTGCATGTTTTGGCCAATAAAACACATCTTTACTGAAATGATTGGTGATACGCTTTGGTTAAACTGGGTGTGAAAGAAAAGCAATGCTGGGAAGTAGTTCTGTAGTGTTTTACCTGTGCGACACCTTTCTTGGTCTTAGTACTCAACATAGACATCTGTGGTTGCAGCAAATAACCAGAGCCTCTATTCTGCTCTGCACATACAGCTGAAAATTATAGATGATACATATTAAAGTGCAAATAGTATATTTTAGTATGTATTGTTGTGTAGTTTAGCGAGAGAGCGATTAAGACAAAGGAAGAATTACAGAAAGAGCTGATGATACTAAAACCTGATTTCTGTTTTCTTATTCACAAATTAAAAATGTTGATGTTTGGAGTTGTGCATCTCCAAAGCCTCATTATCTCCAAATAGATAGATGGATGAATCAGTGAAAGAAGGGAGTGGTGGAAATATAGAGACAGTAAAGCAAGGAGAAAGACCTGTAAATCAAATATACTAATATGCATATTTCTAATGTTTGGGTAACACCAGCGAGGTAGTTAGCTTGATGCTAATAAAATTTTGCTTTGACCATTTTCCTTGCAAGGAAGTGAAGAATAACATGCATACAGCACTGAAGGGATGAGGTTACATTTTACGAAAAGATGATAAGACAAGGCAAATGCCAAGTCTTGATTTAGATAGAGCCTTGATTTGATTGGCAGTTCTATTCCACATTTCTGGGTATGAACTTGTTCACAGTGGCACGGAAACAAATTCTCAATTTTCTCTCCTTTCTCTTCACCTCCATCTAACATCTCTTCTTTCTCCTGGAAAAAGTTGAAACCTAATTAGAGGTCCAGGTGAACATATGTGTGTTCACAAGACTGTGTTAGTCTGTCTGGCCTGCCAGCCCCAAATTCATTAATTTGACACACACACACACACACAAACAGACAGTATCACTGCCAAAAGGACAGTGGGTGCAATTAGGCCAAGGTGATGTTACCAGTTCAAGTTTTTAACACACAGGATGAAAACCTCATAACTATATTTCCTCAGAAATGGAAGGTCTCACTGCTTATGGACTCTTCATACCTATGGATCACTATTCTTTGACATATTCTTAAAGATGCACAGTCTGTTAGCACCATTTTATATGATGTCATGATGATAATTTAGTTACAATTTAAATGTTTGGTCACCTCTACATCACAATGATATCCCATGGTAACTTAGTATCGAGACTAAATTGACAAACTGCATATAAGTCATGTTGTTTCAGCCACAGTAAACACACTTCCTGAAAAAAATTAAAAATAAATAAACAAACTCTACTACTGGGATGTAGCCTGTAGCCGTATGTCTGAACAAAGATAAGAGCAACAGCCCAGAAACCAAAAGTTTAAGTGAATTTTCCCTTGGAACCGCTCTGTGAAAACATAACAGCTACAAGGGCTCAGGTATCAGGACTTCAGCATTTCCAAGCTGTTGATCACACTCATTTATGCATCCAGGAGCCTTGAGGAGTGCAGATTTAATTACTTCAGCTCGGTGACCAGAGGAGTGCGCCGCATTAAAAAGCTGAAAGGTGAAGAGTGGAAGCGAGGGAAAGCCAGATCATCTGTTCATTCAAGTCCCGCTCACTGTCTGCTGCTGCCGCCCACCTCGGGGGGGTCACCTGACCTCCGCAACTGACGAAACCCATCACTCAATTCCCCCAGTTCATGACGTCTGGCTTTTTCATTTCTCGTAATTATGTGCATCCTTATGTCCTCCCAGGGTCCTGAGCAGATGTGTGTGTGTGTGTGTGTGTGTGTGTGTGTGTGTGTGTGTGTGTGTGTGTGTGTGTGTGTGTGTGTGTGTGTGTGTGTGTGTGTGTGCGTGCGTGCGTGTGTGTGTGCGTGTGCGTGTGTCCTTAACATGTTAAGAATCACTATGTGGAACAGTAATTACACAGAGAGGGAGAAAGAAAAGGGAGGGGGAAGTGAAGTGTGAGAGAAAAACAAAATGAACATGGATCTGGTGAAGGAAATAGAAGAGAGACACAACAAAACAAAATAGGAAGAGAGAAAAATGCAGGAAGTAAAAAAATAGACAGATGGAAAATAGAGAGAAAGATTTGTGTATGATAATCTCCTGGGAAATGATCTCAGTCATTTATCTTCCTGTTTGGTAAATGTTAAACTTTTTTCTACAGATGACATCTTACTTTGAAATCTGCGTTCAACACTGTAAAAAGTTTAGCCAAGGAATATGATCAGATGCTGCAGAAGCTGTCTCACAGAGTCATTGAAATAAAGTTTCTCACCTGAAGTACCGAACATTTTAAATGTTTATCTTAAATTGATGTATTTTGTCTTAAAGTCACCAAAACCACAGTGACAGTTCTGTGCTGTAGTCACATTTTTGGAAAAACTAAAATTCACAAGCCCAAAAAAATGAATTCAAGTTAGACTATGTTAAGAAGGAATAACTCATTTTCCTCCTTACAGATAAAATGTTGAATGTCAAAAAGTTTTCAAAAGATTTCTTCTGTCATTTCAGGTAGTACCTATCACACCAATACTGTTGCTCCATTACATGATTACAACTGCACAGCAGCAACGATGATATACAGTTTATTAATCATAATAATGAGCAAAATCAGTCTTTGCCACTTGTGGTGTTGCGGTGTCTCGTCGTCTCACTACAGATCACTTTGTGAACTCTGCATGAGGAGTCCTGTCCACAACTTTAGCTGTTTCAACAAACATTGTTCAACACACACACATCGATTTCTAAAAACCTGGATTGACATATCCTTTCTTGTTATTGCACTGTGTACAATGAGGAGAAGCAGTCCTGGGCATTCACTGAAATCAGAAAATATTTAAACACATTTCACAAATATAAACTATAAAAATCTATTACAAATGGTATTAAAAATAACATGTATAGGCGTAACACGAAAGCAGTGAGGTATCTTATTGTAAATATATTTCATTGGTTACAGAATATACCATAAAACATATATAGTGCAAAAGTCCATTCATACTTTTAAGATGGATTCAACATGGAAATAATGGAGTATTTTTTTCTAAGGTCTTTAACTTAGTGATTTTAGTTGTTGCCTTGCTGTAGAATTAGGTTTATGCATGTCAGTCGAGTTTTCTTTCACATGAGAGCAAAGCACATTAACTCTGTGGGAAACACAGAGGATCTAAAAGGAGATTTAAAAAAAAAAGTGTTTTATCAACTCAACTCCTGAAGTAGTTTCACGTCCAGGCTCTGAATGTTATAAATGTGTCTAAAAATACATCTGTAAGTGTTTCCTATATTTTTCTGTAGTTTTCTTGCTTGTTCAGTGTCAGATGAATACAAAGTAGATTTAATTGTATAATACACAGATAAATAAAGATAAATACAGCTCAGCTGTTAATTTCCATTGTTTCTTATTCTGCACATTACACACATTTCATCAGATATTCTCAGTGCTTTCCAGATTGTGTTTTATTGGTTTTGGTTTTAACTTTAAAATGGGCTTTAAGTGGTTTCCAGTGTGCATTGTAATGCTTCACAGAATGTTGTTGTTCTTAATGGTGTAGTAAAGAAAAGAGATTCAGGGTTGAGATTGATGCGAAGAAGAGATGATCAGATTTCTAAAAAAAACAAATTTTCTCATTCAACACTGGCTCATTTACTTCAAGATTGCATGAGCCACTGATCTCCTTTCCCTCAATATTGGAATAACATCAGCTCCACTATTCACTGTTTAAAATGTGTATATTCAGAGTGAGACTTATACACATGAGAGAATTCATTATTTCATCGGCACAAGATAAATAGATAGAGACAGAGGAAGAGAGGAGGAGAGCAGGCCATCTTACCCGACAAATAATAGTTTGTGATGATGTGATGTGAGGTTTTAATTTCAGAGCCAACAGAGAGCAGAGTGAGAAAAGACAGAGAGATGAGATGATAATCAAACACTATTTATTTTTTTGCCTCATGTCCGTCTGCTAATGTGAAATCTACCACTGAAAATCAGCCTCCAGAAAGAGACGAATAACAAAATTACTGAAGTTCAAATGTTCACACATCTCAGCACCTGACATGTCTAATGAGTTAGGGGACAACCCTGTGACCTAACTGTGACAAATGTAAATTTCTCAGCTGTCTTGATGGAAAACAGGGCAATTTTTCCGAGGTTGTTAATCATTTGGGACACAGGAGCCTTACTGCTGGATCCAGAAATTAGTTTATGAACGAAAAAGTACAACAAGTAGGATAAGCAGCTGAAGGGATGCGCAGAAAGAGTTGGCATCATCACCTACACATCATTTCCACACTAACGTTGCCTAGAGACCCCTCAACACGGCAGTATACGAGAATACTGCCCTGCACATAGTTTCCTCAAAGTCAACAACAACAATACTGCCAGGCGTCTTTCGGCCTTTACATAAAATATGAATGGCAGCAGGAAGTAAACAAACTACCGACGCTGGTGGTGACATGTGGAAACATTGTAACATATGTAACACTGTAATGTGTGTAAAAGGATGTTCCTCTTTAAATACAGCCACACTGGCAAAAAAAAGGTTTTTACCCCATCATTCAATTATTTAATTATTATTAGTGTTCTGTATTGAAACCCAAGACTGGATATGAAGATGGACAAAATGCCTCCACTTCCTCCCACTGTCCAGAAATGAAGCAAAAATATCACAGATACAAACATGACCATCTTGCACATTTATTATGAGTCAGTCGCAGCTGTCAATCATGATGCATTTCCCTGTTTTCATTGCATCCAATAACTAATTAAAACCAAACTTCTGGTAAATGTGAACACAACTATCAGTGGGATAACAACTACCTAAAATGACAGAAACTATCTTTGAGAAAAATGTATGTGACGTGGACATTGACTTTTGGTTTGGTCCATGTCCCAACTGCTAACATGGAGAAGGCAGGATTTACTATACTGCAGTCAGCCACCAGGTGGCGATTGAGACACTTTGACTTCACTCTTGGGTAGCAGCTATATTTTCCATCTTTCTAGACGGTTATGGATGTTTCATTCACCTGATGTTTCATTGACTAAGAAAGACTAAGATATATTTCTTAAAGACACCATGATGATACCACAATTAACACCTTTTATTCACCACAGATCAGACCTGTGAGCACAAAATGAGGCATCAAATCAACAAAGACAAACCTCGTGTTAACTTAGAAAAATAAGAAGTAATATTTGAATCATCATATAATAACATAAAAAGTGTTTAATATACATAATATTGAACTTTGAATCCAGTATGATTGTTATCATATGTCATGCCACTACAGTAGTGGGAGAAGAGAGACAGGTAGAGAGACCACAGACATGCAAACAGACATGTTCTGTTTCTCTTCAGCTGTATAATATCGTCCATCTGCCACAGCCACAAAACACAGGACAGACACAATGTGTGTGTATGTGTGTGTGTGTGTGTGTGTGTGTGTGTGTGTGTGTGTTTTTGTCTACCTTGCTAATGATGACAGTGGTGGGAATTTTTGCATTTG